>NC_091017.1:24924003-25225573 GCF_041296385.1 Aphelocoma coerulescens
GCATTTATATTACAGAGAATAGTATATCAAGGAGCAGCAGTGGAAAAATGCTTTTTGATCATCTTGTAGTTCATCTTTTTCTCTCTTCCATCATTGGAAAAGAAATAAAACAGTGTCATTGACCTACAGGTTCCAGGTTTCCAGCAGCACAATATAAACTGTAAAACATGTAATCTGCTTTTTCTGTTTGTGTGCATACTCAAGTTCAGCAGTTTTTCACATTCTCTGGGCTAAAGCAGTGAAAAAAGAAAACAAGAGAAAGCAGTGCCAGGCAGGCAATTGGTCCAAATGGATCACGTACACTTTTATTGGATATGCTGAATATGCTGATATAATAGCCCAAAAAGATAAATTACGTATAAATAAAATTCTGTGATGTCTGTTGTCATGTCTGTTTCTCAGAGAGTACATAAACACTTTTTTTTACTGGCATGCATATATCAGGTGTCCAAAGGCAACTTAACATCATGTCTTATAGTGGAATAGGTGTAACACAGGGCTACAGCATGAGCTATTGCACCAAGTTATGTATCCTCTCTGATAGACACATGTTTAGAAGCATGTTTATATCTACACCATGGATTATTTTCAGTCATGGGCCTTCCAAAGGTTTAGGACTTCTACAGCTGCTGTAGAAAAGCTCAGCAGTTCTGGAAGTGATTTTTTTGTTTTGACAGATCATGTAACTATTCCTTCTCAGTACTGATGAGAAGATCCACCTGTAGTCTTTACTGCCAACATGAAACATCAGCCAATGAGAGATGCTACAAACCAGGCTAGAATATAACAACAAGACATGATATCTGCAACAAAATTATTTCCTTATTAAAATTATCCATATTTGGAATTTGTATGATAGGCACCAAGCCCTTCTGAAATATACTTGATACATGTGTCATATTCAGTGTAACCCTAGGCTAGCAGGTATCTCTAAAATCTCCACCTGTTCCTGTTTTTCTGAGTGCACTCAGCAATTCTACTTTCATCTTCACCTTTCAAACAATGTTCCTTCCATAGTCAAAGAGTATTTTTGTACAGCAGAACTGATATTGTTTCTCATGATTAAAGAAATACAGAATCTAACTAATTCACATAATATGAATCATCTGCTACGAATTTTCCTTTTATCTTTGAGTATTAGAGCAACCCAAAATAAATCCCTCAGAAATGCAAGTGAACACAGCTATTTCTAGCTAAGTCTGCCCTTGAAAAACAAAATTTTGTTCAGGCTGCAGCTATGCTCCAAAATCATCTATGACTGACATTTATTTTAAGTGGTTTGTCTAAGATGGAAGGCGAAACAATGATTGTTCAACACATTCCAGAAAGTATTATTAACCTTACAAAAAATTATTCACAGATGAATCATTTTAAGAGTTGCTAACAGCAAAAAATGGCCTAAAGAATATCCAAATGCACTCTTTCTCTCTCTCTTAAATCTCGAGTTTTCCTTTGGTCCACATAACATGATGTAAAAAGTATAAAGGTTTTATTTTTTCCATCCTAGTCCTGCCTCCTTTTCCCTCACCTTGACTCAATTGTTGTCATTCCATGCCATTTAAAAACTGTTGATTGTAGAAGGGACCAGAAGGTTTCACATGGTGTTTTTGAAAGAGTCAGACACACTACATGCTCACACATGCACATACACACACACACACATATATTACCAGTAAATGCTGCAGACATAAAATGTCTGTTGGGCTTAGCAGGTCCAACTCAATCAATGCATGCACTCTGCAAAGCCATAGCTCAGGAAGCATTTCAAGGAAAATGCCAAGCCAGGTTAGATGGGGCTCTGTTCAGTCTGTCCTGCCTGCATTACCTGCCAGACACCAGACTTTTGACAAACTCCACTGTCAAAATTGTCTTCTTTTTCAACCTACCTGACCTTATCACTGGCCACTATGAGCTGCTCCTTGACTTCTTTTTGTCCCTTTTAGCAATTAATGTCTTGCCATCATTCCCTGCCCCCAACTCCATTTCAGTATGAATTCCCCAATTCATCCTGCAACACTCGTCCCAACTCCCATTAAAGTACCAGCATTCACAATCCTAACGGCTTTTTTGCCTTTTACCACATACTAAATGTTTGATAAGCAACACAAAGACTTTCCAAAGCATTCATTCATGCTGACTTTACAGTGAAAGACAGTACAGAATCAACTTTATAAGTGGAATTAATGCATAGCACGCTGAAATACCTACAGCTGGTATTCTGAACACTTTTCTTTTGGCACCTCTGATTTTTTATGTGTAAAAGAGTCATGTATGGCATTAGGGAAAATCCAAAAAGCAGTTTTCTTCCACATTTTTGTCACTTTACATGCCCCAATAACTTTGCTTGACACTAATTCTGTTAAAACCCTTAACATCCATTTTCCATCAGTTCAAATAAATTCTTTTTACACCGTCAAGTTTTGTTTTGCCTCATAGAGTACTGATTTGCTTCCCTTTCCCCTATAACTTCAACTCTGGTCAATATTGGTCTACTCTGGAAAATTCTCTCACTCTTCCACACAGGCATGGGAGTACCACCTTTTACTGTTCTATTTAGTAGTGACAGGTGCTGCTTATGTTATATCCAGCAATATCATCAAAGGGCTTGTGCTAGGTACCACACGTGGATACCTGATACTCCTCTGGGAAGCAGTTGTACAGTTCTCACTACCTAAGCCAACTTGGATACCTCTGCAAAGCACTGCTAGGTGGGGAGGAATTCTTATTTATCAAGGATAAGGACAGATCTGAACAGCTTTACAACAGGAAAGGCTTTCTAGGAACGTAGAAAGGCCACGCAGCCAGTGGCCTTTCTAGCACATGTCTAGGGCTGAGATCTCCTTTCTAGGAAAAAATGTTTCACTGCAGTTACTATCATTATGTCCTGACAAAAAGCTACAATAATTTTTTTTTTCTGGTTCTTATTTGGTGTGACTTTGCTGACTACTGCTTAATTATGTATGTAAATAAAGTAGTGGCCATCACATTTCTGTGATGATGTTGCTCTGAGTTAATGATGAAGAGGGACATGCAGAGGCTGTGGGACATGTCAGTGTTAATGAAGATTTATTCAGTAGTGACATTTGATCAAATCTTCCTGGCAAAGTCTTAGGTTTCATTAGTTAAAGATGTAAAGTAGTATGTCTGATTAAAGGGAGAAAAAGCAGTGGGGAGCTCACATAAATTACTACAGCTCAATTAGGTGCAGACAGTTTAGTGAGTGTTTATTACTAGTAGAAAGGAAGATTTTCCAATTAGATTAAAAGGTTTTGAAAACAACTCTTATAGTGCACAGTGATTTAGACCCATTGCTGGAATAATATATTGTGAGAAGCTGCATTGATTAAAAGAAAGCTGGTAAGTTATCTGCATTGCTTCACTGTTTATCAATGGATCCCCTGCTGCCTAGGTACAATTTACCTCACAAGATCAATGTCTGGACTTGGCTAATTTTCTGCTGGCTGAAGATTTATATGGATGTAAAGGGCATCTACATCATGTCTGAAAATACTGAGGAGATTTATTCAGGCTAATCATCAAGGAAGTGAAGTTGTATCAATCACCAGAAGTGTACCCTGGCCATGCTGTGCCCTTCAGGCTGGCATCCCTGCTGCAAAGCTGGATTTAAAGACAAGACATTTTAATCAGAAAGAAACTTCATTCCAGTGAGGTTCCCCAGGCTCATTGTGGAAACTGAAAAGGCATTAAAACAAAAGTGGAAGTATACAGTGCTCAGACAGTGATCAGCCAATGTTTCTGACAAATGATTGAAGGTACTTGGTGTACAGTGCAAGCCTGTGATTCATGAATCCCAACCTCCGACAGTGCAGAATGTGACTTCCAGCAGTGCTGAGCTAGCTGGAGTCCAGGTCTGCTTTGCCAAAGGATTTTTGGATATGAGCTGTGAAAGGTAGGGGGTCATTGTCCATGGCTCTGAATGACTGATTGATTCCCATGCGGAATGTCATGGGGAAGGCGGGGGAAAAGGAGCAAAGGAAAAGAAAATGAATGATATTTAAATCCTTTATACTCCTACTGTGCCCTTCAGATCACACGAAGGCCCGCAGCTGCTTCTAATCCCTGTCTCCCAGAATAGTCTGTTGTGAAGACTGGAGGAACAGAGACCAAAAAATGGAGAAATAAATAAAATAATTCTAGTTTTACAAGTTTAATTCAATAATGACAGCGTTCCACATGGAAATCTTTCTTCTAGCTTGTATGTAAATAAGACTCAAAAGAATCCAAAAGTTACAATATCAAACTTTCATATCTTTCTTTCTTTCCCCTGCACACTTGCACATGCAGCATTCCTCCTCCTGTTAATGCAGGTCTGCAAAGTTTAAATTTAAATCAATGCCATCAGAGATGCTGACAGTGCCATGAAAGCAGAACTGAGCCCCTCCTTTTGGTTCTAACAATAAGCCATTTGGGATTCAGAAAGGTGCACAGGAGTGGTGGTGAGGAGGAAGGAACTATGGCATAGTGACTTTCACAGAAAATAAAAATTTGGTATGCAGGGGCTGTTGTCCTTCATTGCACTAACATGTCTACGTGTTCCCCAAATGCACAGAAAAGTTCATTCTCCCCCTAAAAGCTTCCTCATATTTACAGGCACAACAGGCACTTCTGTATTAACATTTCTTTGTGGACAAAAAGCTAATTTAAACACAGATGTGTGAGCACAGACTGTCACACAAACGGCCCACAACAAAATATTCCTTTTGAAAATAATGGTTCAGTGAAGTTCCAGCAGTGTGGTACTTGCTCACCTGAATAATCCCATAGTCTTACGTTCATGTACTCACTGCGTACTTCTAAATGACACATGTGAGTCCCAAAAACCTTTGTTCTTAACTCATAATGAGCAGAGTTCACATAGTCCATATTCAAACTGCTTTGTCCTGTACAGTTAAACCACAAAGTTTTCTTTGGGGACTCCTCTACATTTCAGCAGATATCACTTCCCTCACCACAACTACACTTCACCAAAACAAGCAGGAAATCAGCAGCCGTTTTTTTTTAAAAAAAAAAAAAAAAAGGAAAAGGCACATTCAAATCTCTCCAGGCACCCCAGATATTACCACTTACTTTACCATGTGAAATAACTGCTCATGAATAAAACACTGATATTCTTTGTAAAGTAAACATCACATTGCTGTTGGTTAGCAAAACTGAGCTCTTAGTTAATTTTCTTTGTAATTGGAAGGGCTTGTCATTTAAGGAAACAATTAACATTTTTTACAAGCAACAAGATTGTGAATGACACCTTCTATTACACTAAATACATTTAATTATGATTTATTGGCACATAGCAACCTCTTGTAACATTGCAGGCCAACATCCATTTTCGCTTAATTAAACTCATTAAAACAACACTTTGCTACACAGAGGGGAGAAAAACCCAAAATAAACAAACAAAAAAAGGCCCATATTTCATAATTAACTGTTTGAAATTAGGGTCATAGGGTAATTGCGCAGCAGATTTCCTAGTATTAAACTGCAACTGTTACTCATAGGAAAAATATCTGGCAAATATGCAGATATCAGAAGAGAACTCAGGCTTTTGGACTTAGCTATGGAAACATTCTTGAAGATTAGTCATGTCTTGGGACAAAGGCAACAGCATCCTGCACTACTCACATTGTTTATTGACTTTCACTAGTGCAATTTCCTGTGTCATCTTACTGGCTCCCTTCCAAAAAAAAAAAAAAAACTCTAAAGAAAGAAAACCCTTTTTATTAGAGGCTAGATACACAGTAATGGTAACAACTGAATTTGCCTCCACAATCAGTGACAGGGCATTTTACTAAAACTTTTTAAAAATTCAGTGGTAAGGAAGGTTAAATATAGGAGAGAAGGATTTGAGTTATTAATCCCCAATATACCTAGATCCTTTTAAATTTTTTCTAAGCAATTTCAAAGTAAAATAAAATCTCTGAACCCCTTTTTTTCTGAAATGTAGTGTGGCACATTATTTTGTTTTAAATTCACCAGCCTTTGGTGTGACGTAATTCACACAAAGTATTTAATAGGGACATGGTCAAAATCACGTGTGAAACCCATGTGCTCAGATCCTCTTCTTTCTAATAGGATTTACCTAGGCAGCTCCTGGGTGGAGATTAAAACTTCCCCCTGCACACAAACCCTTTCCATTCTCCTGTTAATCCCGAGGTCAGAGCTAAACTGCAGCCTGTCAGAACTCCTAATGACTATAGTTTACACATCGTAGCTGGTTGCTTGCTCAGCAGCAGCCTGTGCTATCTGGAGGCCAAAGATAACTGCTCAGGGATTACCTTTAAAACAATCCAACCAGCTCTTTTGTCACTAAGAGCAGAAAGTTGGGGAAAAATGGAACTGTAATCCTCGCTTTTGTGGACTGACCAATTTTTAGCAACTGAAGATTCAGGAAAAAGCCCTTGAAAATCAGTATCAAAGCTCAACCAAAGTGCTGCGGCTGTTACAAGGTCAGGATGTCTAGTTCAACCCCCTGCCCTCTCCCTCAAAGAGCCTTTTTGGCTATTTTACTCCTGTTCAGACTAGAAGAGTTTGTGCAGTGGGTGTAGGTTTTGGTTGTTAGTTTAAATAAAGAAAGAAATCCATTACAAACACCTTCAGTCTTGACTGTTGCCGTCATTTGCAGATAGAATCATGAAATCAATGAATCATTAAGGTTGGAAAAGACCTCTAAATTCATTGAGTCCAGTGATTAACCCAGCAATGCTGAGTTCACCACTAAACCATCCATAAGCACCACATCTACACATCTTTTAAATAACCTCCACTGATGGTGACTCCACCACTTCCCTGGACAGCCTCTTGCAACGCTTGGTCAGCCTTTCTGTGAAGAAATTTTTGTCCTAATAACCAACCTAAACCTCCCCTGGCACAATCTGAGGCCATTTTGTCCAATTGCCTTTTAACTGGGAGAAGAGACTGAACCCCACCTGGCTACAACCTCCTTTCAGGCAGTTGTAGAGAGAAATAAGGTCTCCCCTGAGCTTCCTTTGCACTGTTGGCCCATAACTTCCATGGGGCAAGGGAAAACAGCTCAGACTGGAAACTGCTCTGCATGGTCCACCAGGGGCCACACAGCCCTCCAGACTAACTGGTTATTACTTCCACATCCATAAGGGTGCATGGTGTTGAGCTTCAGACTCCTGAGCCCTTGTTACCCACAGCTCCTGCCACTGCCCCAAATTTAAATGATCACTGCTGAGCAAAAGCAGCTTTAAAGGCAGTGTTTCAACTTATCAAAGGTGAAGACCCTCAGAAATTGTTTGACTTGGTTTTGCCCCTTCAAAAAATGAATCATTCCAATTTGGTTTTGAACATTTGTCTTTTTAAAAGGAATTCATACAATATATGGGTACATACAATTAGGATGTCAGGTTCTGTAGAATCATCACATCCACTAGTCAGTGTTGGTTTCCATAAAAATTATTAATTTTTCCACAATGTGCCAGTATCTCTCAAGGGGCATAAAATACAGTGGAGTGTTTCACACTCTTCAGTGCTTTTAAAATACAGGAGAACAGGGACCTCTCCACACTCAACAGACCAGGAATTTATCAAGCAGATTAGTTATTATTTTACCTTGCAATTTATTCCAAGATATTAGCAAATATTAGCTGTAACTTGCACTTGCTTTTCATTTTAAAACTTTGAAAAAAAAGAAAGAAAACGCTACTGTGTTAAGTCCAGATGAAAAAAATACAGAACAAACAAAAATTTTCCTTTTCTTCTGTTGGATTACTTGACAAATCCTCAAACAAATGCACATTCATTCTAGGAACCCAACTGTGTTCTTGAAACACCAAAGAACATGTGATAAGAACATAAACAAACAAAAAAGTAAACAAAAACCCCAAACAACCAAGAAAAGGCAACAACAGAGGAATTAAAGGGCTAGCATGCAGTCAAAGGCAGAGTATCCAGCATACCACCATGGAGTGAGAAACCCCTTGGGAACTTTTAATGATGTAAGGAGTTATACTTGCTTATAAACTTAATTGAAACGAGCTACATCTGCTGAGACAACAGCCAGCACACCATGGCTTCAACTCTGAACACACAGATTTCAAACTCAAAGTTCTGCCTGCAGCATGCTTTGTGTATGCTCTGTCTCATTCATATGTACAACCGTGGCTTGCACATAGCTCTCCTGAAGACTTAAAATTGCAGAGAAAAGGCACAGATCACATACCAGTTCTGCAAAGAAAATCAGACCTTGATTTACCCTCTTGAAGGGCTGCAAGGTCTGCTGAATGCCCTGCTGTATTTCTTAGCCTGGAAGAGCTCTCTAGGTTAATGAGCAAACACCAGTCCACCCTAAATGTCACCTCTAAACTGGGAAGTGCTTACTCAGTTCTGTCACTGGGGAACAAGTTTGTTGTGGACCAGCACACACTGATTCTTACAGGTGTCATGGCTGCATCTGCCATGCATGTGTGGAAATGCCTCAGGCTGTTCTCTCTCCTGCCATCACTGCACATACACCATCACCATTGACATGGGGCTTTTTATAACATTAGCCACAAAAGACAAATGTGCAAACAAATGAGCAATTGCAAATGTGATTGTTATATATTTTATTTTTACCTGATCTTTTGCAATGTGTGTCCTGAACTGCTCCATTCTCGATTTTCAGACCTAGTCACCACAAGCAAGAACAAAGACTGTCGCTGACAGGAAACACACCAACAGCTTGTTTTGAGTATTGCCAGTCAAGTTGCTTTTTAGGAAATAAAAAAAGGAAGAAATAGGTCAGATATTTAAATTTTACAATGAGTTATTAATTCTGCATGGCAGCTAATTATACTAATATTTTATATAATTATACCAGCTCTTATTAAAAGAACAGGGATGATGACACCAGCCACTTAAGTCTTAGCACAAATTTTATGACAAAATATCTTCTCTTCCAACCTCACAACACCAGAACCCATCATTAACACCTTTGGAAGCTGCTGTACTAAGAAATTATCATGCTGTTTTTTTGTTTTGTTTTTTTTTTTTTTTTTTTTGTGGCGCTTAATATAACAGAAATCTGTACAATCAAGTCAGGTATGCTCAGAACTTCAAAGAAACTTGTTCCAGATTAGTGAAGCAGGACAAACCCAAAAGGAGTTATTCCAAACCTATGCCTGATTAGAATACTTTTCACCCAAGAGCTGTGCTGTGCTGGATACCTTATAAATACCTTATAAATTACCTTCACTTATCTTCATACAGATCTTTTTTGTTTCCTTTTAGAAACAAAAGATCAATGGCTTTTATCAGTGTTCTGCTTTCAAAAATGTTTCAAAACATGTTTTCATGGCTGCAGAGCTTTGCTCCCCGTTTGAGTGTGTTGATTAAATGGACTTCACAAATAATTTTGTGCTAAGAATTTTGTAGAGCTATGATGGTTGAGAATGATTTTGTAGTAGGAAGAGTCATAGTAGCTGAGCACTGACCTTATTAGGTTGCAATAAAAAGAAGTTACCAATGACTACAGTGAATTTAAGTCACTTTATTGCTGGGTTATGCAGGGATACATTTTAGAATGCTTGTTAATTCTTAGTTAGCTTTCAGTGTTTTGCTAAAACCCGCAGCTTACATCTATTCAGCACACACAGAAAATAGGTTTTACATCTGCTCTCATAATCAGTAGTCAGAATTAACAAATATTTTTTCCATTTTCAAAAGTTCTTATTTATTAAAGGTTTCTCTTTTTTCTTAGCTCTATCCCACATCAAATATCAATATGAAGTGTTATGGAACAACAACATTTAAGAATTTACCATCCATATTGTGGGTGCCCCATTCCAAAAGACTCTGGGGCTTTTTTCATTATTAGGTGGTTAAGCTTTTCTGTCCTTCTTTTCAATTGTTCATTCAAATGTCTCAAGAACTTCTAAGGAGTGGTACCAGTGACAATAAAGATGGAGAAAAGCTACTCAAGCTACATTGCTTTAAGCTACATTATGTAGGTCAACTCCTCAGCGTATTCCGTGAAAAATATTCTCCATTACTTTTACAAGGTGTGGGATGTTGTTTTCAGTGTAAATAATTATTATGATAAGAGTGAGAAATATAAGTAATATAGCTTTGGCAGTCTGAGAAGTCTCTTATTACAGCAATCCCATTTTGAGATTTTTCCAATACTGGAAATTTGTGAGATAACAAATCGTGAAAAGACACTGCCTGGACTTCCAAATTATTGTGATTTATTTTGTTTGTTTGCTTATTTTTTAATTATTTAAATCCCAATATTTGAATTGCCAGTATCCTGAGGATTGCATAAATGAAACACATCTAAAGCCTGATGCTTTTTTTTCTTGGTACAGTATCACAATACCATATTTTTAGTATTTTGCAAAACACAAGAAGAACTCTGATGAAAGTAAAGTGGGGAGCAATAACATACCATTATTTGGCATTGCACAATAGCACAGGCTGTCCCTGTCATTATCCACCAATAAAATGGATTTTTTTTTACTTTTTCTACTTTCTACTCTCTTTAAGAAACAGTGAAAAAAATAGTAGTGGTAAGTAATGACTCTACTATTCTTCCCTTTGTCTGGGTTTACCCTGTTTGCCCGGTTTAGAAGGATGATGCCTACAGATCTCTTCAAAAATACCCTTCCCTTCACCACAATTGTGTTTGTCAGCAGGGATGAACCTGTTTTTTTATAGCAAGGAAGTCTTTGCCTGTGGCCAGTAATGGTACTTGTTGGTCACACCTTCCAACTGTGGTAATGTTAGACCCTGGTTCCTACAACAGCAGGAGCTGCCTCAGTCAGCTGGGGGCTCTCCTTGAAGGTGTGGGGGAGCCGAACATGAGGGAGTTGTTGGATTCACCAGGGCGATGGGAGATGTCATTATTTAGCAAAGTAAACTCTACTTATGAGGGTGGTTATCAACACCATTCCAATGAAAGCTGAACAGGTGGGTGGCTGGATAAATTCCAGAACTACAGAACCAGATATGGAAAATTCTGTACCTCATTCTGCTGTGCTTATTATGCCCTATCCCCGCAGCTGTGCAAGGCCAGGTTAGATGGAGCCCTGAGCAACCTGATGTAGTGAATTGCATCCCTGCCCATGGCAGGGAGGTTGGAACTCAGTGGTGGTTAAGGTCACTTCCAACCCAAACCATTCGACAATTCTGCTGTTCTGCTGTCCAAGATGTGAATCCCTCACAAGGGCTCTAAGGCTGCTGGGGACCACCCCTAAAAGAAAGGGACTAAGGAAGTATTTCCTCTGCTTAAAGGCTGTACAGCTTTCAACTTGGAAAGAACAAAACAGGTTTTCCTTTCTGTTTCTGTGTCTGTGACAGACTTTTCAGCTCTGTTGAGTCAGTCTGCCTGTAAATTAATTCCCCATGCCAAAGGCAGGGAGCAAATGCTTCTGCATTGTGCAGAATTATAAAACGACACAATTTCTTGGTTATACAGAAAAGAATCAGAAGAAAAATCTAATGCTTGTACCTTTGTTGTACTGTGAGAATAGAGGTTTATGGCACCCAATAAGGAAGAACAAATGTTTGCTAGGAAGGAAAAAGTTTAGAACAGAGAAAAAATTTTGCAACAGTCTTCCTTTATCAGGAAACTATAAGAAAAACTATTTTGAGCAGCTGGAGAAAATCACCATGAAAGAAATTTCTCCTTTGGAAGGAGCTTTCAGCTTGTCTGTGTCAGTAATGTACTAATACTGGATTAAATTCTGTGTGAAAAAAAGAGAATAATTCACTAAATATAACTTTAACCTGAATTGAAGAAATTATTTCAAATCCTTTCTAGCTCATTATAAAGAAAATTCTTTAATGTCAAATTGCATCCAAGAGATTTATCCAGCTACTGTAGGTAATTAGTGAACCATATCAAGATCTTTATGTATTAGGCTTAGCTGTACATCTTTCTTTGCAGTTACTAGAGATCATAAAATTAGCAGAATGTATCTAGTGGACCACAAAATAGAGTTGTTAACTTGAACATGTCTGTAGTCAACAGTTAGAGAAGAACTACTACTGCTGAATCAATTTTGCGAATTCAAAGAAATTCAAAACGAAATATTTATTGTGGTTTAAAGCATTAAAGGTTAATTGGTCCATTTGTATGTTTTCACAACCTTTATATTCATAATCTTGAACTCTTAGTTCTCCTTTCCAGTTCATACCCGATTTACATCCTTTAACAAACTTCATGTGCTCACTGTCTTTCCTTGTGATTCCTCAACATGCAGAGTAGCATAAGTTTGGCCAGGAAAGTAAGTGACATCAATCTGACGTTCAGCTGACAGGCCAATGATGCTGAACACGTCTCATAACCACTGAAATTTGCAAACATTAGATGAAAAATTACAGGAACAATTCAAATCTTCTCTTCCTTAAAATGCAATGTGGATTTTTACCAGTAATAAAGACAGGATGGCATAACCAAATTACCCAAAAAAGGGAAAAAAAAAGTGTGCAAATTGGTAAGGAAATATTTCCAATTAATATGGGTGGAGAGGAGACATAACCAGTATCAGTATATCCAAACCTTTCACCAAAAAAAACCCCAAAAACCAAAACCAACCAACCAACCAAACAAAAACAAACAAACAAACAAACAAACAAACAAAAAAAAAGCCAAAAGTAGAAAACCTTCCCACAGGATTCTAATAGAACAGAAGTCTAAAAGAGTTCTAGAAGCTTAACAGTATGCTGCATAACAGACAGTTCTAAGAGAAACATTTGCTTTTTGGGAAGCAAGTATTAAAGTCAACATGGAAAAGCCTGTCTTCTCTACTTTTTGTACATGACTTTTCAGTTCCTCTAACACACATCTGCAGAAAGAAAACACCTATCTGAAACTAAATAGATGTTTTTACCCATCTCTGCAACAACTATAGTTTTTTAGGTAAAAGCCAACAATTCTAATTTGAAAACGCTTCTAAAATGTATTTAAGCAAATATCAGCCCTTCTGTGTGCAGGTATGAATATACAGAGGTGAGGAACTGTGAGTACATTACTTGTTTCTGCACCATACAGAATAAAGGCATTCACTGCCTAGTCAGACAAGTAAAATCAGAGTGACTATATTTCTATTTCTGGACAGTGTGCTAGCAAATACAATAATCTATTTTGAAATTCTACAGTTTCTAGCCATATAGTATTACTCACAGTAGGCACAGAGAGGATCATGACAGACTGCCTCATTTTTTTTGCAGAAGTAATCTTCATCTGAGTGGCATCAGGATTCTGTAAATTAACATTAAATGTTCTCTTGAGGCTGGCATCATTGAGCAATGAACTGTCAATATACAAATGTAAAAGTACCATGTTATAAATACAGTAGATGGATCAGGATGTGGCACAGACAACAGAAAACTCTACAATAATCTTGATTTTATCATTCCTTGACAAACCACTGTGCAGAAGGGAACACATACATTACACACACACGTTCCCAGTGCTTCTGTAAGGAGAAAGGTTAAAAATTGTTCACTGTCATTGTTATTACTTACTGTACTGTGCTGCTCTGGATTTCAAATAGTCAAAGTTTTAAATAGTGCTGGAAAATGCAGAAGCTTGGTATTTCTGAAATTCAGATACCATTTATTTATGTACCTAAATAAGTATTCAGGACCATAGATCCTCTTTGAAAACCCTGAACCCTAGAGGTGATGCTTCAGACATGAGTTAGTGGACATACAGGCTAGAGTGAATTATAAGGAAGAATGATGGTTTTCTCAAAGGAAAAGTAAAAAGGAAGAGACAGAAATGTAGCACTTTACTACACACACTGTAACCCACCTTCCAGAAAGGTGCTAGCCTCATGGTGATTTTCCCCCTGAGAAGGGAATGCAAAATATAATCTGCCAGCAAAATCCTGGGGAATAGTGAAAAATGCTGTGTGATACTTTCCAACACAGCAGAGGAAAACCCACTGCTTCTGCAGCATCCTTAAAGCCCCCCACAATCCCCCTATATTCAGATTCACCTGTGAAATGACCTCAGACCTGAGTATCAGTGTGCTGTCTTGCTGTCTCTCTACAATTTCTGTGCTTTTCCCCTACCATGGCTGTGTCTCTCTATGTACATTGCTGTAACTGAAAGTAGGAATATGTAATTCAGCTACAAATGGCTTCAGTAAATCACCCTAAAATTTTACAGTTGGGAAAGGAAAGGGAGAGAAGAAAAGGGAGAGCTTCCACTAAACAGGCTCTAGGAGAATGCTCAAAAAGTAAGTGTTTCTGAAGGAAACATGGGAAAACCTGAAGAAACTGAGAAGATGATATGTGTAGTCATTGCAGGATTGTGTAGGAGCACAGAGGATCTGGATGATACAAAGTAGCAAAGTACAGCACGATTAGGCCCTAAGCATCTTCCTACCTCCTTAAGGAATTTCCTTCAGAAGGGATTAAAGGCTGTAAGCTCTAAGCGTACATTCACGTTTTTCTCTGAAGTTGGAGTAGCCAAGACAGTAAACAGCATGGTCCCAAGGTCACACAAGACACTAAACCACTAAATACAGGGGTTTCTTTATTTGCTGTGAAATGGAAATAGCTCCACTGTTAAGGAGAAACAACGAAGCTTTAGAGCATGCTAAGAACAAAGCCTCATCTCTGACAATTGAGTGCTTGGCCTCATTAAAGGGGTTATCAATCAGGAAAGATGCCACTTACGGTATTCCTTGTGATACAAACACCTTCCCAATAGGAAGCTGGCTAAGAGCAGCAACTCATTTTACAGAGGTCACTGACCAAACTTTAGATAACAATGAATTTTAGTCACTACCTGTCTGAGACAGACACGACCCAGTGACCTGGAGGCAAAAAGACCTGGATTACATTACCAGTCCTCTGATCCACCCTGTCCCTTGAATATCTAGTTCCATTTCTACATTTACATGCCCTGCAATTTGGTGTACTAGCTATATAACAACTTGTTAACGTAACTTGCTTATTGTTAGCAGCTAAATTTGCTGAACCTTAGTCCACAAGCTGGGAATGTTCACCTAGATCTGTTAAACTTTTACTGAGTGAAGTAAAAGTTCCAGCCATGGAAGCTACACTCATCAACAGAAGATGTAATCTTAGAGTTAAAAAAAGAAATGGTTCACGTAGAGAAAATGAAAGGACTCAGTGAGGAAGAACCCAAGCCTTGAACTACTACCACTCTGAACTCCTGCATGAGGGGTGGGGAATTCAGATTGCAAGGTTATAACTGCCCTGGAATTTCTTTGTTCAAGGTCCCAGCTTGAGCTATGGCACTATTAGTAAAAAAGACTTTATAGAAAAATCTCTTTTTGGTATCTGGATTCAGCAGAAACCTACAGTGGCTGGCCTGCATAATTTCCATAACATATAGAGGATCAGCCACTACAGGCACACAATATGAAATAGCATTCAATGGGCAATCACCATGTATTTGGGTCAGGTTTACTTAGCTCTTGCCATTGATTATATTAAATGCAATAATTCTCTGAAGAAATTTAACCCCCTTGCACACTAAAGTATTATTAGAATTTTTTTATTTCCTGCTATATAGCAATTCATCTGCAGGCAAAATGCTCATGACAAAAAGATTATATATTAAATTAAAATGTCTATATTAAATAAAAAATTAAAAATAGAGGAAAAGAGAGAACAATCTTAATTACATCCTTGAGTCTCCAAAGATAAGAGATGAAAAAAATTTCAGGAATATGAGGAAAACATTTAGTTAATGTTTCGCTTCACACTCCTGTTAATTTTTTTTTTTTCTGGATAAATGAAAATAGCATTTTTTCTTGTATTTCACAGCCACAAATATATAGCGGTGTCTGAGGGTTTTTAATTTAATTGAAGATATTTTCCGTAATAGCATTCCCTTTAAAGATATTTCACTGCTTTAGCTGATAGTATTTTGCCATTTTCAAGCTTAGTTTCTAGTAATTGGTTTTACAGATAAATTTCTTCATGTTCAAGTGTCTATCTGTAATCACACTGCTATTTTTCTGACTGAGCCTCTTAAAAAATGACAGAAAACAGAGCTTTTCCTCTACTCGTTGCTGATAGCAAAGTAGTACAGCTGGTAGTATCAACAACCACCTGTGACCCTCCTTATTCTCTTTCCCTCTATCCAATCTAACTGGTTATCCTCACAGGATGCTGATGGTCCTCCAATATTTTATACTGGTAGACTGATGGTCCTTTTGATGAAAGAATTGGTGAAAACACCAAATCCCTCATTTAATTGAAGATAACACAGCTGTAAACCCAGGAAAAAGACAATATTCCAAAGAGCACATCAACTGAATTATCAGTCTTCTAATTCAAACATATAATGCATGGACACATACAAACTTACTACATACATCTTTATGGATAAATAAATAGAGGCATATATAAATATGGTTACTAAATACACACAGCTCTCAGCCCTGTAAGCACATGCTGTCTCCATCACTCAAGATCTATTTGTACTATGAAATACTGTATCTGTTTGAAAACACTGCTCACAATATAATTTATTTTAATATTTCTGAGCTGAGTGTAAATTCTCCCACTTTTGTATGTACATGTACTCTAATCAACTACTTAACTCACATCTTCATCAGCTGCTGAGATTATTTCCTGAGTGCATACAATAAAAGGATTACATATGTTACATTAATACAGAATTGACAATGGCTTTATACATGAAATTACTTAAGGGCTCAGTTTTTCAGAATTTACACCTAAGTGTACCTTTTATTTCATGAGCGCTTAAAGAAACAATGTGCAAAGAGTACCTGTGTCAATACCCATTTATATTAGGAGCTCTCATTTTTGTGAAGTTAAATTAAAATCTCTATAAATATCTCAAAGGTCTATCTGCTACTAAGATGTTATTTATATTTTTTATCACAAAGGCATCACAACCTTCATAGTAATGAACCACTTACCAGTGTAGATAATTATCTGAAGGGAGGGTGCCAAGAGGATGGAGCCAGGCTCTTCTTGGTGATACCAGGCAATAGGATGAGAGGCAATGGGCACAAACAGAAACACAAAGTTCTGCCCAAACACGAGGAAGAACTTTACTGCGAGGCTGACAGAGCACTGGAACAGGTTGCCCAGAGAAGTTGTGGGGTCTCCTTCCCTAGGGATATTCAAAAGTCATCTGGATGCAATCCTGTGCCATGTGCTCTAGGATGACCCTGCTTGAGCAGGGAGGTCAGACCAGATGAGCCCACTGTGGTCTCTATCAACCTGACCCATTCTGTGACTCTGTGATTTCAGGCAAAAAATCCAAAAGGGCAAAAACCAGAGTTACAACAGGTTCAATAGGTGTTCCAAATTTGACATTGGGAATTATTGTCATGTTCTTTAAAAAACATGAGAGGAATTGTCTGAGTGAAAAAGGGGTTGGTTGTAGTGAGCTTAAGGGGGTGCATCAGGACATTCTGGAGACCATTAGGGCAAATTAGTGCTTAAACAGTCAGTTTAGTGGCCTAGTAAGAGGTGTACTAAAAAAGATAAATACATGACTACAGATGAATCAAATGGCACTGCATTCTATGTGTAAGATATTCAGAGAATGCAGAAAATAAACCCTGAGTCTTTTTTATTCTTATACGCTTTAACTCTATATTTTACTTTAAAACCACTTTACAGTACTTTGGCAGAGGAAAGCCCTTTGAAGCCTCTCCAGAACACAGACAGGAATTCTAAACTGTGGCAGACACATCCTTACAGATTACTTACAATTTTTAAAGTTTTGAAGAAAGATAAAATATCTTTCAAACCTGGTGTGGGAATCCCTGTGATTTCGACATGTTCATTGGAACAACTTTAAGTTTGAGCTCCTGTAATCTGTCTACCAGCAACATTTTACACCAAGTTTCATTCACAGCCACGTTGCTGAATACGGGTTGTGTAACTGCATGTTGATCACTTCTCAACTACAACTGCATTGAATATGAGATTTTTTTGGTGTTGATTTGCATTGGAATCATGTACAAAGTGCATGGTTTGTGAATACAAAATCAAAATAAATGGCAATGCTTCTGTAGACAACCCCGGCTTAGCAAACATTACATTTTACTTAAAACTCCAGAGAAAAAAGATAGCCCAATGAAAATTCATGGAGGTACTCTCATTTTGAGTATTTTCTAGAAGTTTCATTGAAAATAGAGACTAACTGCTTTTATGTGTAAAAGAAACTCCATGCATTAAGAATATCTTAAAAAAGATCTTGCTTGCTTCTTTATACTACTTTTTTTTCATTATTTCCAGTTGTATTCAACCAATATATATTTACTGTGTACACTCACATACTTTTTATCTCCTGAGATTTAAACATGTCACTCCAGACTCTGAAAGCTGTTCTTTGCTAACTGTCCTTTGCAGCTGCCTTCATAAAATCAGTTTGAAGTATCATTAAACTCAAAGACAATAAATTTTATTAATTCTGAGTCTGGCTGAGAAATATAGGACAAACTCTTAGGAAAGTAGGAAAAGTTTACATGGAAAAGCAATTATATTTTCTCTCTCTGATCAAAGCCTAATTTTGAAATTTGGTCATAAATATTGATCCAATGTGGAAAACAGCAAATAGCAACTTACAACAGAAAATTACTGATATACATTTATTAAAGTGTTTTAATATTTATCAGAGCCAGCAGTGTAATGCCTTTTTTTAATATCTTAAGAGATTATATACACGAAAGTGCTTCCTCTAACCTGAACTACCATAAGTTCAAGAAGCTAATATTACAGACTTACTGTCAATGAACTGTAAATCTACAATAAGATCTTTCTTTGGTCCTTCAGGTTTTATTTCTAGATTCTTGTTAAAATGAGCCCAATGAAAAATCACAGCATGAAAATTTAGAAGTATGTAACCAGTTACCTCTCTGAAATTAAGCCCTAACATTTGCAGTCCATAAAGGGACCAAAAAAAAAACCGCAATGCTTTGATATTTGACATTTTATCTGTGTAAAACATTTTCCTCTGTGAAATTTTTAATAATGCAAGCAAAGGCTGCATTTAGTTAATATTTATAACCCCACTGCCTTTGCAGTTAAAACCAATCTGAATCTGACCTCCAGGTAAAGGTGAGCGTATTCCTCATCAGTCTCCATTTATAGAAATAGAAAGTTAAATTTGAGCCAGTGTGTTTTTAACTTAACACAGCAGGGGTTTTGATAACTGCCTTCTCCTTCTGTTCAATAAATGAGCACCTATAAATTCCATAATACTTAGGTATTATGTTTTATCTTGAAAAATGACACAACTTTTCAAGAAAATGTTTATCTGAAGACAAAAATATCTAATCAATACTGACCACACATATTGCAGTTTTATTGCAAATATGTGGGATTTTTACTTATATGAGGAAATACCACAACTTGGTTCTGCATTATCAAATTCCCTTTTCCCTCAATGACCACAAACTGTTGCACTGCTGGAAGCCATGAATCTTCTCCAGGGTGTGTAAATATCCTTCTAAGTTACAACTTTTTGAAACTAAATGTAAAGGATCTTGTCTCTTAAATAGGAAATAGGAAGGATTGGAGGGATACTAATAAGAATTTGAGGTACGAAGAGCCAGAACTCTGCAGATGCAACACATTCACAAAACAAGAGCCAGTAAATAACCATATCTCTCCTTTAAGGTACAAGATTAGAAGATTCTCTTGGGAAGACTAGCAAGACTCCAGGCTTCAAAAGGAGAAGCTTAAACGCATTATTTAAAAGAAATAGAAAGTCCACTCTCCTGAAATGAACATCTGGTCTGGATTTAGTAGTGATAGGATTATTGTCCTGAAAGAGTGTAAACTGAAATCCATTTAAGTCTTTCAAATTTCACAAGAAGGTACCTTGAAAAGATGTTCCCTACCCTCACTCACCACTTGCCTTTCTTCCTCATATAAAAGAGAATGAATGCTTCATAAGCACATTCATTTCTCAATCCATTTCAGCCATCCATTTATCTTCACAGTAAGGGTAAAACTCGTCCTTTTCAATTCTGAGCATTATCATTTGGGAGAACACAGATAGCAGCTTTTCTTTTCTGCAAATATGCTGGAAGCAGATGAGCTCACACCTGCCATTTTACTCAAGAGCTCTCTATAGATAATGCATAAGCAGATGCATTTCCCAATCCACAATAATTCCATGTGCAAAGCAGCTGCCCAGAAACACAACAAAAATCCAACACCTCAGAAGAAAAGTTAGAACAGCAGAATGACTTCTTTGGAAACAGTCATGTAGAACTAGCACATTCCCCAGACCAAAACTCTGCTGTTTACTTTCAAAAAACATTGCACTTCTGAGACACCAAGTATCTTTTCAGCACACACACTACAACTTTGGGGAGCCAGGAAATTCTAGTTTCTAACCAGGGTGGCAGATAGAAATATGTGTGTTTATAAATTTTGTATAAACAGACTTTGCTCTCTTCAGAACAAAAATCACCTCCCAGCACCAGTTCTTATATTAGCCTTATACTTTCAAAAACAGAGCTCTAAAGGTAATGTGACATTTCTACAGATGAGGACAATACTTTTCTACGACCCTTCAAAGACCATAGCTTTTTATATATACTCAGTTTTTAACTCCAGAAGAGTCAGAGCCTGGGTTTTGCATATCAGAAATGCCACTTGAAACGACACAACTCTTCAGGCTCAGCATGTCATTTTCCCCAAGGCAAAAGTCCTCTGGGGAAAAAAAAAAAGGTGCTCCTCTGGTCCAAAAATATGAAAAAAAGCTCTGCACGTGAATTAAGAAACATTGTAAAGCTCACTACTTCCTGACTGAAGAGCTGTCTAGGGATGCTTCTTGAAATTGTTTTCTCTAACATATACATGGAGAAAAGAAAAATCACATTAAGTATTTTATTTTCTAGAGAAATAATAAGAGACTGGCATATGCAGTATTAGACATGCTGAGTGACCCACAAAACCCTCTCTGTTCCAATGGCAATACAGGATATCTCTGAACTTGTTTCGCCTGGCATTTCGGCTGTGCCAGCCTCATAAAACATATTGAGAACCTTTACTTCATATTCCCCTCTTCTAGAAGAAGTTTAATGATATCCAGGTTGCACACCTATAAAATTATCAATTGATATTTTTAAAATATTCAGGATTTCAAATCATCATAGCTGGTCTGGGCATTAATTTAGTTTATTTTAGAACTTCAAAGTGACTATTGGAATGGAAATATTATTCTCAAAACTGACTTTACGCTGTTTGCAAGATAAGAAGGTAGAGAAAGTACAGCCTAAATCGTACCCTGGCAACAAGGGTGCAGTCAAGTTTTCAATTCATAAGAGGGTGGAGCTGGAAATGCCTTTTGAGTAGCAAGGAAGGCAAAAACCTCCAGTATTTATTACAACAGAAAGACAATTTCTTTTCACCAGTAACAGTTTAACCCTAAACACAGCAGGGTCTTAGGGAAAGCTGAGCAAAGTTATTGGGAAGAGGACTGACAGCATAACCCCTGAACAACCACGAGTAATCAATGTAAGAACAATGACCCCCACTATATGATTAATTTCCCAGCAGTGTTCCCAAATAATTCAATGATGTTACAGTGCAATTAAACCACATTGTCTACATTATGTGTTTGTCCCTAGATACAGACAAGCTATTACTAAGTAGAGAAAGCAATTAAAGTTATAATACTTTGTAAATGATGCAGTTGTTTTCCAGGAAACATTTACTATGTATATTAAGGAAAACATTTTTTAAAACTTTTAATTAGTGAAAACCTGGTGCTCTAAGGAAAGTGCCTCAACAAAAAAAAGAAATGGAATTGTGCCAAATGTTCCACTTTGAAAAATAAATATCTCTAATTTCAAGAAATTGCTGTTCAAACTGCATCTCTTCATATTTAATTTCAAAATAATTACATTCATGAAAAAAATACGATAGCCTTGGAGACATCTCAGACTGGGTATACAGTATTTCAATGCAAATGGGATGGAAAGAGTTTTAATGGATACATTCTGTGGCACAGAGTTTGGCTTGCCACACAATTTGCAAATCATTGAACATTTTCATACAATAATTCTGACCATAACTGATAATCAACACTACAATGAAAAGCTAGGAAGGGAATCCTAACTAATATTTTCTTGTAAGCCCATAAAATTTTAAAATTTATTTTGCCCTCTACACCAACAAGCAGTTTTCGGAGGTAATTTCCATACTTGTGTTATCTTTCAGAAACTTGCCTTGTTTTTCCATCTGATAACAAAAATTCGGTAATAAAACAATTCTTTTAACAGCTATGCCTATTACATCCAAAGAAAGCGGGGAGAAAAAGCCAAACATGAAACCCATCATTCTACCTGCCACAAAGCTCATACTACCTCACTGCAACCATTCCCTGCAAATAAAGTCACTGCAAAAAGCATTTTTTCTCTTTCCTTGGGAAAACAAGATCTTTGTTACCAGCACCACTCTAACATCTGTGTTTAAACCCAGCTGCAGAACATTACTCCAATGCATAAAAACTCTTAAGACATGCAAAATCTACAAGGCTACAGTCTCAAAGTTATGGCATCACAAAATATTTATTCGCACAGGAATCATGACATTGATGGATGCCCTACTATCTTGCTGTAAAATATTTCAAAATATCCTTGCTCTGAGCATTATATATAAATATATAGAGTTAACATTAATATACCACTAATATATGAGCCAAGCATTAGTTTTCCCATAGTTCAGGAAGGTCCAACTGCTCATGTATAAATCAAGTTCAGTCGCAACTTTACCTTCTTAGACAGCAGTGAGCAAAAGCAAGTTACTGTTATTATCAGGCAGGCAAACTCATTGTCAGGCAAAAACACAAATATGATCAAAAATAAATTACTTGAAAACAACCAATTTAATTTCTATGTAAGCTGAATCAAGGCCAAATGCATAGCAGAATGAAGGCATGAAATATGTTTTGAGGTAGTTTTCTCTTGTTGCATTTTAAATAAGAGATACTTCCATGGAAGAGCAGCTGACGTGCACAGCTCTGTAACTCACAATACTGCAACAGCCCCAGTAAAGAAGAGTACATGCCTCTTGTACACAAGAGCTTCTCTGTATGCTTGTATGGTCTTTCAGTGTTCTGGGACAAAGTAGCTGAAGTGTTATAAAAAACCCCTCCATGATATTATAAATGTTGAATAGACAAAATGAATAGATGCAGAGTGCCTAGAATAGTACAATACACAAGGGCTGCCATGTCAGCCCTTTACAGTTTCCACTGAATAGATAGCACATGATGAATAAAGTACAACAGTCAATAAGGGGCTGGGTGAGCTGCAGCAATATGGATCTACAAATCATCAGAATTTGTTTTAAATATAACAATAACCTATCACTTTCACTCATTATCACCTTAATTTTCTGTTTGCGTTTCCCAGTTTTTAAAAGTTAGGATAAACATTGAACATCACCTTTTTGATGACAACAATGAAAACTTTTAAATTAGCATGGGCTAGCAGGAGAGGAATAGAAAAATTACTAGCTTTTTTAATTTGATTTTAACAGTTCTGTGCATTTTCTAAAGAGTGAAGTTTAGCAGTTGAACAAATCGCCTGCTGTAACTTCAGGCAGCAGAAAATAAGCTGCCTCTGGGAAGAAATTTATTAAACTTGTCCGTCCCGTCGGAGACCCACAGTGATCTCAGAATTACACAGCATGAATTCCATCTCCAGAAGATCATGATTTGCCTTTCAGTCAGATGCTTCCTGCTGCTGGTGAAACTTAAGCTGCATTCCCTGAAAAGGTTCAGCTTGAGAATTATTGCAGTGCCATGGCTACAAGGTGAAATATATGGTAGGCTCAGGGGGCTACCAAAGGGAATTGGTGGTATAAGAAAAAAAATGACCTCTCTATTTGGATTTATATATATATATATATACGAGACCTTTTGCACTTATGCATGCTACATATCCCTACATTTTAACTATCTCATAAACACCATAATAGGGACTTAATTCACCTGCAGAGCACTGAATGTGGTCCGACAGTTTGCAACACATTAGTGTTATTTTTTTTCTACCAAAGACATTGTAAGATTTATTCCAGACATCATTTCATTAGCAAAGCAACTCTCTTTCTTAAAAAAAAAAAAAAAAAAGTGGTTTTCTCAAGAGAAATTTGAATGTCTAACGGAAGACTTTCATTCATTATAACTCCTGCAATTACATGCCATTAACAGCCTCCTGAGACACTGTCAGTGCCTCCAACATAACAAAAGAACTGACACATAACAAAAGAACTGACAGCTATTTTAAAATCTAGAACCAAATCAAGTCCCCAGGTCCCCATCCGGATTTTCTCCAAAGGTAGGCACACAAGGATAGAGTGGTAACTCTTGAATAGAAACCAAGGTTTCTTTCTAATGAGAGGACAGAAAGCTCTCCACTCCTGTACTGTATAATAGTGTACATGCTGTACATGGCAGGACCTGGTCCATTGTGTCATTTCTAGGAATATGCTAAGGTTACTCAAGGAGGGACAAACAGACAGGGCATGAGGTTATTAATGCAGACATCACCCATCCCCTCCTTGAATGGGTAAGTACAACACTGGGACTACTGTCAATCAGAAGCTTAGAGCCAGATCCCATAACTATGGAGGGAAGTACTCAGAATATCAAGCAATATCCTCAGCAATAAGAATTTTTGTGATTGAGGACCCAAAAGAGCAAACAGTCTTTATCCAATGCCTACAAATGTAACAGTCAGAAAAGAGCTATTAAAATGAAAAATAAGACAGAAAGCTATTACTAGAGTAGATAATCCATGGCTCACAGTCTCTCTTGTCTAGAAGTTTTCAGTTACACATAGGGGAATATAACATTTCTAATAGAAATTAACAAGATTTTTTTTCAGGCTATCCCAATCCAAAATATATCTTTATATGGTACAGAATGCCCAATAACTTTCTCTTATGCACGTATACACATTGTCATAGAAAATTATTATCACGTATTTAACAAATAGTTTGAACTCAGTCTTTAGGCATTGTGCTGTATAAAGCAGTGATAGACACATTTTGCTTGCCTACTATCCTTTCTGAATGATCCTCCCAGACACTTTTCTGTTGACATTCTGCAGTTACACTTATTCTTCTCCTCCACCAGATCTCAAATTTTTTATGCCCTTTCCCAGAACTGTTATGAACATCAGCCATTTACTGTTTTAGCCAAACCTTTTCCTGCTTGACCACATTTTTTTTATTCTCTCTTTTTATATCCTCTTGCTTTTTTATTTAAGGTATAGGGTGAGTAATTCAAAAGATTGAGGCAAAGTATGAGCCAAGGCAGAATGTAGTAGAGTGGTTTTCAACCCTACCGATAACTGCAAGACTCTTCTTAAAAGGTCTCTATCTTTTCTTATTGCTCTCTGCCAGAATTGGTAGGGATAAGATAGAGAAATTCTAAAAGTAACAGAGAGTGAAGAGAATATAGATTCAGATTTCTTTGCCATTTTCTAAGATATTGCCTCATATTTGGAGAAGAAAAGTTATAACACAAATAGAATAGATTTTACTCTACAGTCGTAACATTCTTATTGATTTAGAAAACAGACTAATGAAGTGATGCTGTATTATGCATGCTAAGAATTTTTAAAATGTTAAGAAATAATAATGAACTTTGAAATGTCTTTCAAAGAGTGCATCTCTTCAATGGAAAATTGAAAATCTAGGGTTATAATCAGAAAAACAATCACATTCTCCCTTGTTGATGAAAAATGTTGATGGTTGCAACAGTTTCAGAGAAAAATTCTATAAACTGGTTAGACAATAGAGATTTTATCATTGCCATTCCTCCTAAGACTGAAGATTATAGAAAGTTTCAAAGGTTCATTATAGCAAAACACAATTTTATACACACTTATATACTGATTTATACAACAGATGAAGGTTTCATGCAGAGCAAAAGTTCTTGTACTCGTGACAATATATATACATTTAGGCCTATATGATCACATGACTTCAAAGCAGGTTAGCACACAACCTGGAATTCCATGTAAAGCATCACTTTAAGATGTCTTTAATTAGCAAGCACATGGAAAGGTAAGATAAACTCGTTTCATATGCAGAAATTTGAATCCATTGTTAAGTACAGTGTAACTTTTGTCCTCTGAATATATACATTCAATACAAGATCCAGTGAGGGAAAAAAGTACTCCTGGAAGTCGGTAATCAGCCAAACGAGAAGCCTGAGCAGTAAAAAATACTTTACTTAAAAAGCAGTTCAAAAAAATTTTAGGCTCCTCATGTGAGGAACGTTTCACCAGAGTGCTGCATTTCCCCCAAAAGTAATCACAACAAGTGATTACTCTCGTGCTCAGAGGTCAGACAAAACTTCTTCAAAGGTAAGAGGACACTGGATTATTTCTGAGAATGAACAGCTCACCATATTCCATATGCCAGCAGAAGAGCCTGCACGCTCTGTAGCAGAAACTCTCTCTCAAATAATGTCTGTTGCGTGTAGCCAAATCGCCTGATCTGAGATTCAGCTGAGGGACAAAGAGAACATTCAGCACCTTCATGGCATGAGAGTTACTCGCACCCATAGGACTACCCTAGGTCCAAGTAGGCCAACCCAGTGTTCAGCCACTCTGCACAGCCCCTTGGACTTTGGCAAATCATGGCATCACTGTGCTTGTATAGAAGCTAAAGGACATGGGGAGCTACAGAACAGGACCATTCATTTCTTAGCATTGTCTGAAGGGAGAGTGCCAAGGGGATAGAGCCAGGCTTGTCTCAGTGCTGCCAAGAAATAGGATAAGAGGTAACAGGCAAAAATTGATGCACAGGAAGTTCCACCTGAGCACAAGGAAGAACAACTTTGCTGTGCCTGTGACCAAGCACTGGGACAGATTGACCAGAGAGGCTGTGGAGTCTCCCTCACTGGAGATATCCAAGAACTGTCTGGATGCAATCCCATGCCATGTGCTCTAGGATAACCCTGCTTGAGTGGGGAGATCAGAGCTGATGACCCCCTGGGTCCAACCTTACCCATTCCGTGATTTTGTAAAAAGAAGGGAAGAAAATATGAAATAAACAAAACTGTTGGTTAGTCTCTACATCAGGCACATCAGCTTACATGTACAGCACTTATCTTCCAAAAATTTTCAGAAAGCATACATACAGAAGATGCAATTTTAAGCAGATATAGTGTCATGTTATCATTCTAGATGTTCAAAGAACTCTTACAAGTATGAAAGTATTTTGGGTGATGACTTAAATCATTTTAACATATCGCAGTTAAACTATTTTATATTATCTCAGATTGTACTTTAAAATACTGGAGTACTTTAAAGCACTTGTTCCCAATGGATTACATTTATGGCACTGCAGTATTTCTATGATATTATGCTGTTTCTTTGAGTGACACACATTTTACATGAGGATGGAATTTAAGCAAATAGAAGGATTTGTATATTCCATGTACTGTGTAGTTGGTGCCTCACCTGCTTTCCTGAAAGCAAAGGATTAAAGCAGTAAACTACAACTCATTTCATTCATAATAAAAACTGCGTAGAAGAAAACATTATGTCCCAACTGATTGCAAAAGCCTATTTAATGAAATGCATATTTTTGAAGACTCAGAGGTACTGTAATATTTGCACCATTATTTAAGAACCATTAAGTACAATTGTGACAGTAATGCTATTAAACATTTTATAGTCTGCTCAGTGCAGGTTTATTTTCCACATCAACTTTCACTCTTTTACAATATTGTTCTAATAATTCAACATCTAAGCAATGCCTCACTTCAACAGATTAAGGTTAGCAGGACATTTTTCTGGAAAGGGATAAAAAACAGCTTTCTAGCAGAAAGCCTGCCTCATCTACATGAATTATAAGTCATTTAAAATAATTTGCTGTCTCTAGGTCTCTCTAACCTTGCAAGGAAAATTTTAAGTGTTTCAGAGGCAAATTTACATAAATGCAATAAAAGTTTCAAACCTTGGATTTGTACTTCCCAAAGTACCTTTTTGCCATTAATATTTGGGTTTAATGGCAACAAGAAATGAAGTCTTTGTTCCAGCTATTTGAAGTAACAGCATCTCCTTACAGTTCTTTAAATGAAAATATTCATTAGCTAAATGAAGTCAGAATATGAAAGTGACTTAAAGGCAAGAAGAAGAAAGTCTAATCTTGATCAGAGCGTGGAAAGCATCCCCCAGGTGGGCCCTAGTCAGGTGCTGATGCAGAATTCATAGCTAACTGTACCATGAGGGTATGATGCTACTCCTTGGAGCTGATGTGGATGCACTTTTGACCCCAGACAAATGTCATAGGCTGAATAAAGTGGCTTTCATAGGTTCAGAATCTACTTCGACAGCTAGAAGCATGCTGTTATGAATTTTGGATAAACAAATTGCCTTGGTAAACTCTGTAAATCATATCATATTTCCAAGTCTACAGCTGGTCATAAAGTTGAGATCTAGATTTTTGACCTTTGATGGCTTTCTCAAACCTCTCTGATAGAAATGGCCTTCAACTACAATCAGGATCTAAATCTTCCCCAAGTTTATGGTTGTTCAGTTATGCCAGTCAATAAAAGTACTTTCTTTGGTTTAAAACCAAAATAAATTTTAGGCTATATATTGTGTCATGGCATTTGGCCAGAAACAGAAAAAAAGCCTAAGTACCTGTACATCTACAGGTACAGTGGTGTCTACACTACTTCTGGCAGCAGGAAGTATTGAACAAAATATATTTCCCACTGTGAAAGAATGCATTTCTCTGCAACGGCAAATGTTTTTCATTTGACCTATAGGCCTCTTATGACAGCAAACATTATCAAATGTAGCAAGGACAGAGTGAAAAGAATAGAATAACTTTTGGTGAGAAAGGAATATGAAAAAAACCCTCAATTCTTAAGCAAGTAAACAGTGTTTTTAAGCAAGTGCAATACATTAGTAAGAGCAATTAGCACCTTTGGGATAGCTACCACACAGCACTTCTCTATCTTAAGACTCTAGATGACAAAATATTCTTGATTCATTTTACAAGTTAGATTCATGTTACGTGTTATGTTCCTATATACTGATCATTCTGACACTCATCTAAAACACAAGATAATCCATATTAATCAACTGAAAATTAATATACCACACATAATAAAAAAGAGAGCTATTTCTGTTAAGATACTTAGCATCACTCAGTAATCCTCCCAAAACTTCATTTCAGTCACTTTATCCTTGCAAATCCAAAAGATTATTTAAGGTTTCATTCTGCCATTTTCAAACATGTCCATTGTGCATTTCTGCTCTAACATGGCACTCTGTGCATTTTTTAAAATTAATCCTATAAAATAGCATTATCCTGGGTAAGATAGTTTTAAGACATTCAAAATACTTAAGAAAAAAATATGAGTCTTCAAAAGCTGAAAAAGAAGTTTGTTAGATCTTAGATTGCAGGTTTTCCCATGAAGTTTATAAGAGTAACACAATCTTTTTAGTTTTATCCTGTCTCAAAAAATTTTAAGACTTTAAATAAAGCTACCCTGAATTCAAAGACAAAATTCATGTTTTTTTAGAGAGATATAACACTTAACACCATTACATTGTACACTTAATAGAAAACATGTAACATGTAGGAGACCTTAAACTTCAACCTATGAACTATAAACAATTTTGGTTTTAATGTTCAGTGATTACCAGTAAAAGTAATATGACAGCAATTTTCTAAACATAGCATGGATAACTACAAAAGAAAGTTGTGCTTTAAAAGACAACTTTTAATCAAGTTGACTTGTATTTTACTTTCTACAAACTTTGCATGGCTCAATATTACTTTAAAAATCTCGGTATTAACAAAACATATGACAAACCTCCGTTTATGGTGAGTTCTATCAAGAATCTTAAAAATAATAAAAAATAAACTTCCTGGGCTTTAAAACATAGTTTGTGTGTCTTGCTGGTCATGATCAGCCTTTGCTGAGATGGAGATAAGTCCTGGCACCAAAAAAACACAGTGAGTAATTGCCCAGGTAGGAAAGATGAAATGTCTAGACTTTTTTTTTTTTAAATAACTTTTTTTCCACCCTAAATTGCTGTGAAAAGCAGGTAAGGGAAAGAGGACATCAAGATTTTAAACATAGAATAGACATTTCTAAGACAAAAAAAAAAAATTTGCATACATAAGGATTTTTTTCCCCATAGGCTACCTCAAAAATTTGTATCATTTCTCCCAAACACTGATCAGTCTAGTAAACAGTGCCTATAAAGCCTCCTACACCCTCAGGCCACCACAAGTACAATAAAAATATTTGAAGAGGAAAGAAATAAACCTGAAGACTGAAAAATTTATTTTCCAACTTTCAGCAACTAGTTCTTTCCCCCTCTTTTCATTAATTAAAAATTCTTATTACAGGTTTTTCACTTGGCAGCTGGTACTTCAGTGAAGTACTGGAAAATACTCCAGGCTCCCCAGTGTGATTTCACAGCTGTTGACTGAAGAAATAGAATATTTGACCATGTTGATCAAAAATCCTAAACTTTTCACCTCAGGAATATTAGGAAACTCTTTCCTAGTTTTCTTTTTCAATCCTTCTTCTCCTCTCAGCCTTCCTTTGTCTAATCTTATTTCTATTTTTTTCTTATTTCTTTGCCTCTTCATTTCTAATAACCTGCTCTCTCATCACCTGCCATTTTCTGCTTTTTGTTTCTTTACTGTTACTAGTAATCCATCTTCCTTCCTTCCAGCCCTCAGTTCTGCAGGGAGATAAGATATATATGAATATATAGAGAAAAATTTTGGTTTCATTGAAGTTGATAACACAGCCCTCACTGGCATCAGCAGAGACAGGATTTCAGTTGTGTACTGATATTTGATATGAAACTTGCAATAGTTTTCCTCCTTGTTTGCTTTGGACATGGATTTTTGATAAGTGAATTACTTCAGAAAAGTTAAACTGCATCCCCTATTCATGATGGTAAAAATCATCTGATATACACACATAATATGACACATTTCTGAATGCCCTATCCTTTGGAAATTACATTCTTCAAAGTTTTGGAGCTGTAACTGCTTTTGTCGTCCTCTGAAAAGGACCTCCTCTCTCATGTGCTCTCTCCTTCCCCTGCATCCAGTTAGGAAACAGCAACCTCTAATTCCAGGCTGCTGAAGTGGATGCTACATAAAGAAGTCATAACCCAAGAGCCATTAGAAAATTGCTTTCCCTGCACCTGTACCACCATCTCCCAGATCCAGGTATTTTTGTTGGGTTTTCTTTGCCTTTTTATAGTTAGAGATCAGATATTTATCATTTTAGTACCTAAATCCTTTTCTTTACAAGTGCATAATCAGAGCCCAATCTCACTCATTAAAATTTAAATCAAGCTATACTTCCCTCATCATTTGAGCCACTCTAGATTTCTGCTGGTGGAACACTGCAGTCTTTGGAATTTTCTTTTGCAATGTTAGCAACAGAATCCTTTTAACTATTCTGTCATTTTGCTACCTTTCTTCTGGCAATAATACCCCACCATGGATGGCATGAAACATTTGTCCTTACAGATTGCTGCTTTATTCAAGCAGCTGTTCCTCATGCACTGAATGTAAGGTGGATGATAGAAAAAGACTTCTTGAAGTCATATTTCAGGATGAAAGTTTTATGGCTTTAGTGTTGCTTACAAATCAATTCCTCTGAGTTGGGCTACCATTAGTAGCTTTTAAGACTGCCTAGAGCTTTGTCATTCACTGCCGCTTTGACACGTTAATGCATTAATGGTAAGTGCAGGCTGACATAACTTCTCTGAAGTACTATTACAGTAATTACCAGGAGTCTTCAATATGACATGCAACGTTAAGAAAGGTGACAAAACAGTATGCAGATACTCATACACTCTTAAAGCATTCATTCAACACTGACAGCTCGTAATTAAGAAACTACAAAAACATCGAGGCAAGGGTTGTCTGCTACGTACAGTGTCACGGAAAACAAGCATGAATGAGAAAGGCAATTATGTGAAAATGATGGCTGGTGCTATCAAACAATTCCATTTCAGTAAAAAGAGGTTAAGATAATCAGGGTAAAAAGTACTCAGTTGGCTCACTTCAGTTCTTCCATAGAGAAAAATGTTAAAATCTCATTAGTGCTTTGTAAAATGATGCAAATTTGCAAAGCCATTTAGGAGGCAGCAGATGGTAGTAATGAAACCTGAGTCTGTGTTTAGAATCTTTGAAACTTGGAACAAAATTCATTTCTGGATTTCTTCAATTACCACAGATGTGTCCTAAAGTAAATTAGTGAGATCATGGAACATTATCTGGAAAAGAGGTCTTTACCATTACAAATCATTTTACTGTATTCTCTCTTAATCAGGTTTATTTTCCTAAGATAAGCATTACTCTGAAATACAAATTAAGAATGCTGAACATTACCTCCTTCCATCTAAAAAACACTCTTTCATCTCCCACATGTATTGTTTCATTAACTGGTTTAGTAGATCAAGTACTTTAATATCAAAAGTTCTCAGCTGTCCTTCTTTCACTTGGAACTAGGGACCATCATTATTTGACAATTCATTGCTGCATGGCCTGTTGACCGAAGGGCTCTACAGGAGTAATTCCTTGGAAACATCTTTGTGATGTTGTGCAACAGATGGGATTACTTTGAGCAAACAACAGCTTCTGGCTTGAGGCTGCACGCAGGTATCCTTGTGATTCTGAAGGCTTTACTGAACATTTAAACATCACCCTAAAACGATGAAATCACTATTCTTAGAGAGACATAGCCTCATAAAATTTCTGTAGGTCATTCACTCTTGGTAGACATGTGAAAAGAAATGTACTACCATGTGATATGAACTCAAAAAATTAAACCTTCTAAAGGCCGTTCAATACATTTGAAGCTACTCAAGGGGACTGGGGTTTTTTGCTTGCAAATAAAGAGGTGAAGAGTGGTATTAACTTTTCCACAAGGTTTATTTTATGTTGTTGAAACACTTCCCTTCCTGCCAAAAACCCAGCTGGAACAGACTATTTTTTTCTTCATATCCCAGTCTGCAAATATCAGGTCAAGAAACAGCCTTTCTTAAACTCATATTTGATACTTGTAGCACAACCACTTTCAGCATGTAAATAGTTAACTCTTTTAGGAAAACATATTTTCAAATCACCATACCTAAAGCTAAATCGGTGTTTTGCAAGAACAAGAGCTGATTAAGTACATCAACATTTGGATGTTAATTGTCTACAGCCATAAACTATTTCTATATTTAGCCAAAGACACATTTTAAATCATTGCAGTTTATTTTATAATCTGAAATGAACAGCAAGAATATGGGTGGTATTTTAACTGATTCATAAATATTTAAAAGTCTGATGATTTTCAATCATATTTTTCTGCAATCTGTTTTTCAAAAATACTCAATTTATTGACAGGCTATTTTCAGCAAAATAGCACAATTCTCATTCTACTAGAAAAAAAAATAAAATAACAGAAAATCTTTAAGACTAGGAAGTTCCTTAGCATGATTTATTACTTAAAAAGTACTAGTGTATTTCACAGGCATGCTAAAGCTGCATTTCTGTTGCTCCTATTCAGAAATTCTAGTTTCCAGCTTGCCAGTTTGATATATGGCTCTTCATATGTCTCAAGTTTCTCACTGTTGTCATAAATACAAAGTTGATTTTACATCAATATTTATTTTTATTCTTCCCAGGCAAGAATATTTGAACTTTAATAATAAATACACAATACTTAATATAATTCTTAAAAAAAAAGTCCCAGGAGGCCTTTTGGTGGGAAAAAAAATTAAAAGAAAAGTTTTTTCTGCTCTTTCTACGTCACACAGAAATTTTATGTTTAAATGTAAACTAATTCCATAGACAGCCTTTTACCTGTTAAGGACCATCAGCCAGTTTAGGCAAACCAATGTTAGGCATCAACTACGATATGCTGGAACATTCAAACCCTACATATGAATATAGAAATACATGCATTTATAAATACAGATGCTTTGTTGCATATTCCCTTCCCCCACCATAACTGGATGTTTTTGAATAGCCAGATATTTGAAGCATAAGGTGATAACCAGTGGTGTTTCTCTAGCAATAAAATGCTTTGTAGCCACACTCAGTGCACTCAGTCCCCTGATAATTGGAAGCTGGCCCTAATGCAATGCACTATAACAGTACAGTATTGGCCATTGCTCTTCACTCACTGAACATGCTATCTTAACCTCTGTGCAATGACCAACTTGTAGGTCATCACTAGGCCTGTAAACAAAGCTTCTTTCAAGAAATTTAGTAGTTGAATATCATAAACGTACCCTTTTCACAGGTCTGCTGTTCCCCAGAACTAAATCAGCAAAAGCCTGCAAAGTGCTCTTTCCAACATCACTAAAAGTATTTAAAATAAAATTCTTCAGATGGCATCATGTTATGTTGACAAAAACTCATATAATACAGAGTTAGTAGTTATATTTATGTACATCAATAGCAACTCAAAAGTTGCTCCTCAAAACAAATCAAAGTTCCTTTGGGAAGAAAATGCATTTTCAGGACAAAATGTACCCAAAGTGAGACAACACTTGGTTACCACAAATTAAGTTACTTTCTTAAAAGACAGTTGAAAGAGATCTCAAAGTTACTTCATTACACCAGGCTATTTAGAAATCATAAGAACATCCTTCTGTATAAGAAATGAAGGACATAAAAGGAAAATTATGTATAGCTCTGTACAACACACAGAAGAATTAACTACTTTCTTAACATGGACCCCTTTAATATGAAGATTTAGGTGAAAGCAAATCCATCTGATGGGGGAAAGGTAGCTACGATGTGTCATGCTAATATGTTTTGATTTTTTATTTTTAAGTTGGGGAAGAAGACAAGAAAATCCATCAGGAATATAGTCATATCCAAGTTCAGTTGAATGACTTTGAGCTAGAAAACCCAAAATGAAACAAAAGCCTTCAAATTATACAGCACTGAAATGCATCAAAATGAACAGAAGCATTGCTCACCTAGAAACATACACACATTGTGTTCAATTAAACACAGAAAGCAATTCCAGCACATCATAGAAGAATAAACAAGTGTAGAAACAGCTCTTAAAGACTTACACATGCATTTTAGGCTGTACGTTATGCTCAAAGAGTGCAATGTTAGGGAACAGGCAACCACAAATACTTTACAACTGTAGTGCAAAATTATGTTTAAATGTAAAAAATAACATTGCATAGAGATGGATAATGTTGAAAACAACTTTTGAAAATCTAAGGTAAAAAGCGTTGATAGATGGTTTAACATGTTCTGCATGAATGAAAAACAGTTTCAACTCTATGCATTTAAGAAGGATTCAGATGTATCACTTCTGGAGTTAGAACAAACATTTTTGTTGAGTTTTCTCTCTTTCAACAATAGCAATTTCTTTTTAATGCAATTTCAGGAATACTATTGTAATGTGCTGTTTTCTACAGCACACCATAAATCTTCATAGCAGCCAGGATGTGTGTTGGGCTCTAGACTACTCATTCAGTGAAGGCTAAGATTTATGAACTGCAAACAGATAAACATGTTTTTTAATTTTCAAATTATGAATTCTGACATCACAGAACATAAACCTTTGACACAAAAAAAACATCTATCAGGATCTAATCTAAAATCTTAGACACAAGACAGTAGAAGGAATGGTTCACTCCATTTCTAGCAATCCTTTATTTCCCTATAATAGATCTCAAATCAGTCCAAACTACTGGGAAAACCTAAAGCCACTAGTGAAGAATGCCCAGGAAAAGAAGGAAAGGATATACTACAGAGTTTCTTTGTTTGTGTAAAGTAAACACAAGAACCTTGAACAATACCTTGTCTGTTTAGAAAGATTCTTTGCAGAAGCCAGACATTTATATAATGCCTAGTGGACTGTATTCCTCTTTCATAAAGATTTCATAAGTATAGAGCAAAGTAAAAAGAATGACTGAAGCAACGGCCTTGGGAAAACAAGTAAATAGAGCTCATTTCCTATGCAAAAACAATAATGAGGAAAGATCAGTTACTGCATTTCTAATAACAAACAACAGATGGTTCATAACAGAAACTTAAATAACACTGTGTGTTTCAGGTGAGCAATCCACACCAGGGACAGGAATATTTTCTGCCACTCCCCTAGATTTTCATTTTGCTCTGGAAGTACAAAGCAAGTGCCACAGCATCCTGGTTTTCCCTACAGTATTTTCCTGCTGCACATGGGCAATGTTGTGATATGGAATAACTGGAATGGGCCCCAAGGCTCCCCACTTTGTCAGCCAATACAGATACAAAAGGGTTCTTGGCACCAAATCTAACAAAATAACAAAAATAACTTTGAAAATGGCTGTGCTGGATAGAGTCTAATGTTATAGTTAACAGAATTCACATATCTGCACCTTTCTATATGATCATTGCACTGAAATACACCTTGGCAGAATCTGAGAATAGGGGAGTATTTGCTTCAGGTTCCTGGCAAGAGACAAACAGTTTATCACTGTGGAAATCTAAGTTATATACACAGATTCTCTGCCACACTCCTTCCCTGCCTAAATTTTACCCCATACCTACAAGGAAGACAGTGGTATCTATCTCACAATCCCATCCAGATTTAATGTTCAAAACAGTAGCTAGAGCAACAAATATCTTTTCATATTAGAAAATGAGGAAGAAGGGGTTACAACCTTGAGGAGGATAATAGAGTTTTGTCTTGTTATGTCTAAAAGCAGTTGAACAAATTGGTTAAGCATATCTTTAGAAAAAGCAATTTTATGTAAAAATTTTAATACACCTTTCAGGTTTCACATTCTACAGCCTTGAGCCAGAGAAACAAAGGACATCATTTGGACTAACAGGCAAGTGTCATGCACTATTTCTTTCAAATATATTGGGGTTAAATAATATTTAAAATCATAAATCATAGTATTATCTTTTTTTTTAAGGAGATATGAAGCAAGTGCAAGATTCATAATCTTAACACATACGTCCCCTAGCTGAAGTGACACAACAGGAACCAAGTATTTTTGTCTGACTATGTTATAATTGCAATAGAGGCAACCACTGAAAGAGCTCAGACTTGGCACTCAGCCTATGTGTTTGTGACCATCCACTTTTTTACCTTTACCCATTCCTAAACACAGGGTGGCCACAGTAACCTAGCACTAGCCTCTAAGAATCCTGAGTCTTAAGCAGAATTAGTGGTAGCTTTTCCTGTGGTACTAAAATATCCCAAGGCATCAGTAGTTTAGCCTCTGCATTATCTTCAGTAGCTTATTCTTTAATGTGAATAAAATGGGTAATTTTAGACACTCAAAATTCATCTGATTTTGCACAGCAACTTGCACAGCTACATTGGACTTTACTGAACTGTGATAACAACCTTTATTATTATAGCCCAATAGATGGAATAAATTGAAATAAAGATTCCTAAACAAAGGCTCCAGAATACCCAGAGTATATTTCCACATTTAACTTCAGATATTTAATAACTTTTTCTTACTTTTATCTTTGCAGATTCTTGATTACAAAGGTACCTGTTCCAGGTCTATGTGAAATATCAGTTTATATAAAAGCTACCATTGCTTAAGAGTAGAAAATGCATTCAAAATGGAGATAAATGCAAAGATGTCTAAACAGGCATGTAGAGAACTGCAAAATAACTTCCTAGCTGTAGTTTGTAGTTCATCTGTATGCTAAGAAGCAATAGAAAAAAACTGTGCTTCAATCAACCTGCTTATGATTTCAAATATGAAATACCAGCATGTGAATCTGAGTAACAAATATGAGATTACTATACAAAACACAAAACAAGTATCTGTATATACAAATGGAACACCAAATACTGAAGGTATTTTCAAACATGTAAAACACACGTATTTGTTTCCTCAAGCACCTGAATATATCTATAGAGAAAGTCATTAACTGATGTGTGTCTCCTGCTAATGGAAACCATGCGGTAGCTAAAATTCAACACATGCAAATTACATCTTGGTGACCAAAACATCACCCTGTCTGTTCAGAAAAAAACAAGAATGTTACTTCTGTAGGTCACAAAAAATAGTGTTATGTGACTGGGCATGGACAATGTAACTTGAGAATGCATTTCAGATATGGGAAATTTTAAATATTTCATTAAATTTTATTCCAAGAGATCCTGAAAACCACATGAAAACAATAAACATATAAATGATTGTCCTAAACAACTCTTTTCTATTCAGTATTTTTCAAGGAGAAAAATGTTGTATTTCTTTTGGAGGAAAGCAACCTCCAAGAGTTGTAAATGAAATAAAAACTCCCTGTCAGTTTACATGCCAAATGTAAATGCCACATAGTCAAGCATTTTCAGCAGACCCTAAATATTTGATGATTTTCTAGGCCTATCTGCAATGCTGAAGTTGCATTAGATCACAGGTTGCATGTGTCCATAAATAAGAATATGACTCCTGCCTAGCAGAGGATAATTCCTAAGACTTGCATGTGTATAACTGGGTCTCTTTCTGGAGATCAGGATGGACAAGTGACAAGTCTATGACAGCAGCCAGGCTATGCTAAGTGCTGGGCTCCTCAGCATGAGCAGCTCAGGGCACAGTCCTTACAAAACTGCCACCTGCACAGAGAAGAAGCTTACAGTGAATTCAGGAATATTCAGAGCTAAGCAGTGACTCTGAGCAAAGATTTTGCAGGACTGCAATTATGACATTAGTTGCTTTCATTTCAGACAGGCCATCTTTAGATACCTCAATCATTCCGCAGCTCTTAGAGATCTATGTGAGGTCTGCTATGATCATCCTGCCTTTGATTAGAAGAAAGAGACTAATTTACTCAAGTCCTAATGATTTTTTAAGGGGTTTTTTGGGAATCTTTTCAAAGATCATTAAAACATTTTCTCAGTATTGGACATGACAATTAGACAGACTATTTCAATAGTTAATCAAGCAGGGTAAAATAGTAGTGAATAAAATTCACATATAATTCCACGTAGACTTTCATAACCGAGTTTAATTGAGCTTTAAGTGACTTGAAACACTTCAGTAGGCTCCTTTCATAAAAGTAAAGTTCATTCATTCTGAATTCTTATGTAAGTGTGCTCCTTAAAAACATCACTTTAAAACATTATTTCTACTAGAAATTGTTTACAACTTCGTGTGGAATCAGAACAGGTTTTATTCCGTAGCATTTCAAGGTCTATGTATTCTTATGGGGTTTTTCCTAGCAAAATATTAATGGAAATGTAAGATGAAAGCTGTAACTTAATCCCCTGAGTAGATGCAAAATAAAATGTCTCCTCTGGTATAGAAGTGTTGCTGAACCTATGGGAAAGGTTTTCCTGTATGTCCATAAATACCTGTGTTTGAACTTTTTTTTTAGAAAGATATGTTTTTTGGAGAAACCCAAAAGATTCAGATAAAAACGTCAGAGTTTTGACATTTTTTACCTCTACATGGACAAAAATCTCTTTAGTATAATGAGAATTTCTGAGTAAACACTGCAAGTGGTTCTTTATTTTAAAAGTACATTATACGATTAATGAGATTTCTGAATGTGGGATTAAGAAACTCCAAGTGTAAGAAAATGTCTCTGGATTTAATGAAACTGAAGCTTCTTCAATTTTGTATTCTACACATTGTGTCAAAATTCCACATATTCATGTTACAGTAATATTCTTATTAAAAGTGTGCTTTTAGTCAGTTCTGGGGAGCAAAATAAAAACCCAGCTTTTGATTCAAGAAGACAAGTATACAGGGGAAAATATTTAAACAGCTTTAGACCACAAACAAGCAAGATTATATTCAGGACAGAAAATGCTCCTCTTGGCCTATATGGCTTTTTAACTAAATAACAGAGATAACTACTCTAATTTCTTCCCCAAAATACATTCCTTTTCCCTATAACACCCAACATTTAGCTGATAATTAACAATTCCAGTAGCTGTGGAACTGAGTACAGTAACACAAAACATCTTCAAAAATGTACAGGCCTGTTCTACAGGCACATACAAATGTATGGGCCAGCATGTAAAGGATGTAACCTGCATGTTCACTGCATTTCTCAGCTGGTGAAAATGTTGTCTAACCAGTTTCAGGAGTCTATAAAATACTGAATTAATCTGAAAAAGAACCTCTGTTACCAACTAAGAGGCAGTAAAAGTTCCTGTTATGTTATCAAGACTGTTTTGTTCTTTATCTAACAGACAGCTGGCAGCTAAACACACACCTGTCCGCATGTGGATTTGTACAAAGGCACGGGGATGCTCAGAACCTCAGCACTAATGCTCTAGGAGATTCACATGTCACTCCTTATTTGCCACTTACATGAGCCTAATTACCAATTCTGATATTGAAGAAATCATCAGGCATATGGTAAATTGAAGGCATGACAGCATTATTTTATAGATGCTACAGCTCTGCTAAAATCTATATGACTAGCTTTTAAGAAGCAAACCATTATTTATAATCCTGAAAAAAATACATTAATATTTATGCCATTATAAATCTCCATAGAAGCCAGGGCCTACTTATAGAGGTAAAAGAATTATAGGTGGTTAGGAAGTCTAATTGTTTTGTCAAAATCCCATGGAATGCATATTGCAGTGCCTAGCTCATCAACCTCATCTTCATCAGTACATCATAAATGCCACTATGAAATTTATGTGTTCCAGTACAACAAGTCACGTTAAGTTTCCTATGTCAGAGAAAATATTTTGGGAGGAACTGTGAAAGGACTGAAATATAGATTTCTTCATACTCACTTCAAAGGTTTTGCTAATTTTTAAGAACTTCAAAAGATGCCACTGCTCACAGCAGTTTAGAAATTTGGTAGAGAAAATATCCTATGAATAGAAAAGTGCATTTTCCCTGCCAGGTTAAATACCAGTCAAGCACAGCCAAGGGGAGGCTATTATAAAACACCATCCTCTTCATTGATTTGTATTCTTCAGGTAAAATTTTGACCAGCCTGTCAAGCTGCCCCATGAGCATAATAATTCTTACAAGGATTCCTCTGAGCAACAAGCAGAAGTATCATAACACCTACAGACACTGCCTGAGCAGGCCAAACAAATTATAGTAATTAGACACCAAATCTATCTGTGGAAGTTGGACAGTTTAGAAAAACATGCAAAACTCTGTCAGAGAGAAATTTTAATTCAATTCCCATGCTTCTTAAGCATTTGCTTGAAAATTATACATTTCAAACACACAGCATGCTCCTAAAACTGAGGATAAAAATTTTATAAACACAAAATGCAGCAAAGGAAAAGAAAACCCAAATCTACCCATACTATATACCCTCATGAGCTATATATTTTTTTATAATAAGGTGTCTACCATTACAAACGCTTCATGTAGCAACTGCACAAACCTCAAGCAAGTAGAAATCTAAAAATGTCCGGGAGATTAAGAAATAACAAATATGACTACTTACTCTGTTATAATAATTAATACATGTTAGAGGAAATTAATTAGAAATATTCAAAAAAGTTATTCAAACACATAAAACTGAGAACTAGTAACAATTAAGAGCTGATATTTGCACAAATAACTATGACTTCAGAATGACATCCCAGTAAACAATATCAGATTTTGTCAGACTTGTCACCAATCTTGCCAAATTTCATACTGCAAATCAGCTATAGATAAAGCACAGAATGTGAAGACCTATAAGGGGTTTCCTTTTCAGAATTTAATCCTACTCTCCAGGAAAAAATTTCCCTGCTCTAAGAAAGAGTAAAAGTTAGTAAACCAGTAAAGCAAAAGAACTAAACTTAATAGCTTGTATCAAATGGATAGGTATTTATGGTATAAATGGGAATTGCGTCTAAAAAGCAATATATAGGATGGAAAATGGGGACTGTAATTGCCTTAATACAGCACATCAGTGGTCCATCTAGTTCAGCATTTTGTCTTCAGAAGCATGCATAAAAGATGCCTAATGAGGCAAACTGGACATGCATAAATCATCAGCTGCCTTCAGCAAATGCTTCATGAACTCAGAGATGTCTTTACAACATTAGTATTTAAAAAGGGCAACCACGGACCATCTCAAACTATTCTTAGAGAAAAAAAAATGTATGTTTAAATCTTCAATTATCTTTTCTGCAAATTTTATTTTGCATTTTTATTGGGTGTGGGCAGGGACAGAAGTGCATTCCCTACCACTCTCCTTGGTATTCAGGTTGTAACTATTAATGTAGAATAATATATTTTGTCAGCCTGTTTTTTAAAAACTTGTCTTGTGGTAATTTAGAAACATCATGACTTACAGAAATAGGGCTACTATAGGTTTGCATGAGTTGCTTGTTCTTGAAGACTGTGATTACTTTCTCCTTTCTTGTGAATATTTCTTACTTTATACCAGTAATTCAACTACTCCTCATTTGTTCCAGTCCCTTATGAACACACACATCCCTACTTTATAAATCAGAGGGAATAATTTATGAATTACCATGCAGTTAATGAATCACAATAAAATCACATTGTAGGAAATGACTAAATTCTAAGATAGAAAAAAGACATAAGGTCCAATTAAATTACTGTTTCCAGTGGCATAAGAACCAGAGGAAAGAAAAACAGCAGGACTAAAGTGACAGAAAGTTCCCTCTGAGTCTAAAACCAGTCTATCAAAAGTCAAAAGGACAAAGAGCAGGAACAGAACAGAATGATGATTCATTAGAATCTCATTTCAAAATGGTGACACTTAAAAATCTCTGCAAGGGATGGTATGATAAAGGGCATGCACCCTGTCCTTCCTCATCCTCATGTGCCCAGGGGCCTGGCACTGAAAGCTGCACTGAGTCTTTCACAGTGGCCACCTTCTAAATGTGATTCGATGTGCGTTCACTTCTGATTTTTGGGGATGTTATTCACTTTGTGAATAACTGTTCAATTAGTTTACACAATCATTTTGAACAGAAGTGTCTACTTTGGCTTCAGTGAGAAAAGAATAAGCATAAGGAAAAAATTATTTGAATGACAGAAATCTGAATGTTATGTCATGCACTTAATGATGGTCATCCTTCTGCAGATGTATTCCCTGACCATTTAACAGTATCTCCTCTATTATCATTGTCACTTGGTTTATCCAGCATTATGTTATTTTGGCCATTCAGTTCCACAAACAAGCTCATAAAAGGAGGCCATGGGCCTCTTCAGGTCTATTGTAAACTGTGTCTGGTGAATGATTTATCCCAGTTGGGGGTACTGCCCTGCTCCATGGGAAGGCAGCATCCTTAACTCATGGATGGCTGAATTTTGATATGGCATTATTAGATGGACTGAATGAGTTCTTTGTTGATATACCAGGAAGTCAGAAAGGAAAACTGATCTATTTTTCAAACAGATCCTTCCCATACCAGAAATTGCCTATACAGTGCCTTCTCTAAACAAAGTAGGATTCATTCTCAAAAGAAAAATTAGGGTTCCACAGCAAGTAGTATCCACTTGGTCTCATATGCCTAGCGGGTAAAAATATATGAAAAAATACAAGACCCATAGTAAAAAAAATTATGCCATTTCCTTTTATTCAGACCTAACTTCAATTGCATCCTTCAATGACAAAAGTCTGTGTTTGATGTTAGAGTGAAACACCACTGTTCATAGGCTACTAAAGGATTCTTATAGAAAAGACTTTTTGTATTACAGTGTTCCAGTCCAGCTCTAAGAAACTCCTTTAATTTATACCATTTGTGGCTCCATTATTTCTTCTTTTTTTTCCTCTCCTCTCTGGATATTCCACTTACAGAAAGATTAAAAAAAATCACAAACTTACTGTTCGTTACTCTGGTCACAGTTACCAACTAACAAGTAGTGCTGGAATTCAAGCACTTCTCAAGTGCAGCAAATTATGTGATCTGCCTTGTTCTAATGCTCTGTACTCCCATGAAATTACAGCAACCCTTTATTGCAGGGATCACACAAAGAGAACAACAGAATTTTTTGTAAATGAACCACTGCTTTGGTAACAGTAGGAATACCAAATTTCAAGTTCATCATTAAAGAAAACTCATTAACAGTTTCTATGTATGTTCTCAGTGTGCTTAATATCTACCGAATCCACTCAAGTTACGGAATGAGAGAGGATGTTAAATTAAACATTTTAAAAGCCCATTTCTTCCCCTTCTTTCTGTGCCTTCAGATGTAAGCATTAGAACTGGTAACGCCTGCACCCAATTTAGGCCACAAATAAATTGTGGTTCCACTATCATTTACTGATAAGAACTGGCAAACAGAAAAGTACTTTTTTTTTTCTTACTCAAAGTGGGAAAAACGTGGACATGAGCTGCATTTCAGACCACAAGGCAAGTTTAGTGACCACAGCTATTGATCATTAATGCAGAAGTCACAAAGCCTGTGCATGTTTTCCTTTATGGTCCTGCTCTCGGTCTCTCTTATTTTTCAAAACCAAAAAACATGCAAGACCATCATTATGCTCAGGGGAAAACCATCACTGGCTAACAACGACAATTTGGTGACATTCAAGGAATAAACATATTAGGCAGTGGGTATATGACTGAGGAAATTTCCTTCAATGCAAAGATAAGCAAAGCCAGTCTTAAAAAGGGATGGTGAAGTCACATGGCTTAGTGCCACTAGGACAAAAAAATTAACAATATTGAGTGTGAGCTTGTTTATCATAATGAGCTTCATCTAATTCCATTCTTCAGAAACCTTCATTTATCTAACTTACAAAGAATATGTTAAACAAAAGCACTTCACAATATTAGTGCAATTTACATCAAATGCACTAGAGAAAATTACCTAATACAATTTTCTAAACCATTTACTATTATGAACTAGGAACTAAATGAGAAAATTGCATTTTATGATTTGTAGGCTATTGAAAAAAACCCTACACCTGAATTCACACAATCTGCATTACTTTGATTCTCTCTCAGTGGTAAATGGCCTTAGTAAAGCAGAGAACCAGAAATAATACTCTATTAATTAAACTGAAAAAATGTGTGAAGTCCCTCTGAATCTGCAAGAGCAAGACACTGCTTTTGGTCCCTGAGTGAGTTCCCTGCCATCAAAGTCATAGGGGACTATATGTGGGATTTATATCAAAATACAGTGGAACTGCTGAAAGCATCTTAGTCATTCTAAGCTTTCTGAAGTAGTATCTTCATCCTAGAAATACAGGACAATAATAATAAAAAGTGTGACTAATAACTTTCTGTAGCTATAGCAATTAGTAATATCAATAGCAATCCATTAAACATTTGCTATAAAATCTTTACACAACAAAAGTCAAATTACTTCATTGTTCCTCCCTATCTCATATTTCTAAGTACTGAAGGTGGAAATAAAGTAGCCATTACAAGATGTTTTATACAAAAAGTCCAACACAGCCAATATTAAATTTGAGATCAAATTAAAACTTGAAAACTCTAGAGCTTATAAAGACAATCAATGGTTAAAATAAATTATGATACTTAATGTATTTTACTGAATAAGAGAATAAATTTTATGATAGCACATTAAGGAAGATAGTAACAGCACGGGAAGTGTGCAAAATTTTGAGGTACAAACACATTCAACAAAAAAATAGCAAGGAAAGCAACTTAGTGAAAATGAGTGACATTGCAACTTATTTTTACAAAATGTAGATAAAATTGGCATGCAATTGTTCTGCTTAGCTGCATGAATTTTTTTCCTGAATCATTTTACTTTTACTTTGGCCCTTAATTTTTATACTGATTTTTTTAAAAGTCTTTAAAAGTATGTATTTAAACACTTTCATTTACATTTTAAGCATCTAGAAATTGCCACATTAATCACTCTGAGTTTTAAAAGGGAATTAACAAGATTGCTAAAGCACTAATTATGGCTATTTCCCTCTAATAAAAAATTATATTTCCTGCATGTGCAATATACTCCTTCCAAGAGTCCAAACACTTTAAGCTGCCTGAGGGTCAAACTTTGCAGAGATGTTAAAGATGGGGTACATTACATCATATAAAATATGTATTAAAAACTCTGGCATCTACTGCATGCCCCAAGTGTAAAACAGTATGGGCTGCAATAAAGAGCAACTCTAAAAGATGATGGATGCAAGTCAGCTGTGTCATAAATTCCTTTCCGACCGTGTTCTCAGAAGGTTGCCCTGGTTCAAAACTCTTAAAGTCTATCTACAGCCTTCTCAGACCACATACTGGGAAACCTCAGGCACAGATATCTTCATTGAACTGGGGAATGCCTTGAACAGCTTGTGACCTGCACAGACTGAATAACTTTTTCTGGAGAAAGCTGGAGGGCTGGAGGAGGATGTCAAAATTTGCAACCTTCAACCCCTGCAACTGAAAGAATTTTTATCAAAATACAGTGCAAAATCACATCACACAGAACCAAGGCAAGAAATTTATAATCAGTATTCAAACCACACTGATTCAAAAATTAATTAACATGTGTTGGAGGGAAGTGTTTAGTCAAAAGTAACCAGGGAAAAGCTACACCTTATTTTTGTAAATACACTACCAACATTTTAATCATGGTCAGAGGTTTTGGGCTTCAAAAGCCTAAGGGCAAATTACTTGGTTTTTTACCTCTCCTGAGGAGCATATTTTTACAAAACCTCTCCTACAAAAGTACTGCCAAATATGAGATCAAATGTTGTAATCTGACTATTAGAATGTATTGGAGACAGCTGCACTTTACCTTTTCCATGATACCAATGGCATACAAATACCAATACCAAAAAAATACCAATGCCAAGAAAAATACCAAATACCAGTTGTATATCAACTATATAATGTCAAATTCATAAGTAGTGCATCTCTTGTAAGGTTAATGAAACAGTTTAGTCTTCTAAAAATTTTTGAGGTGTAGACTACTTGATATCTAAACTTCAAAACTGTAACATTAGTTGATTCCCTTACTAGTAATTATATTTAAGCATAGAATTTAAACAATCTTATTCTTTTACTATGTAAGTTTAGGTAATTTGAACATATGGCCCTCTGATCTTGAAGACATTGGGGAAAGTTTGTTATCTCTTTTCCTGAATGTAAAAGCCAAAGTTTGCCAAAGCAGCAAGTCATCTTGAAGTTCAAGACACACTGTTATAATTTCATTTTTAGCCAGTTCATTGTTATGCTCCATCTCTATACAAAATTCTTCGACTTCCCATATCAACTATAATATGAAACTCCTTCCATCTGCAGCATTAATATCAATGCAAACAGATATTAACATACAGTTTAAACATTTATGTGCTAAAATGCCTTCAACGCAATTCTGGAGGGAAATTTTTAAGTTGATTTGGATGTCTTTGAAAGCAAAAATGCATGTAGAAATACCCAGTTAATGCCAAAAAAAAAAAAAAAAGTTGTTCCGATTCTTCTGTTCCTTTCCTCTTGAAATTTCCAGAAACTAAACAGCAGATCAAAAAGCACCTCAGTCTGGAATCTAGTACAGAGTCTGAAGGGCAATGTGTTGAGCTACGATGTATATGAGAACACAAATACCATCATTCTAAAACACAAATTCAATGCCACAGTGGTCCCCTGCAAAAGAGAGTATTTATCACACAACATACAGTTTCAGTTCCAGTCAAAACCTCATCAAGCCTAGCTAAATTTAATCTGAATAAAAAATGAAAATCACACAAAACCAGCCCCATTTTTAACTGAAGAAATTCCTCTGGCATGTAAGAAATGGGTGTCCATATCTTTTTGCAACATATAAAACCCCCATCTATTGTGAGTTTTCAGTTCATAACATACTCTCCAAGTGTATTACTGGTCATTTAAGTGCCATATGAGGCAAATCACCTCTGCTGTCAGTGTAGTAGGACACTTCTTCAGCTGCCTGACTTCCGACTGTACCTCAGTAGGACAGGTAAGTTCATACTTCTTATAAATCCTTTAATTTCCTGTTATTTCTGTAATCTTCCCAGTTATTAATTGATTTATTATCCCTTAAATGCTAGTATAAAATAGCACATATACAATATAAAACTCTGTTACACTGTACATGAGAGTTTTTATATACAGTCACTGCCTTTTTGAATAAATTATGCCAGTAATTTGCCATGTTAGGCTATGCTGAAGTAAATATCACAGCTGAAATTCCCATCCAAAAATCTAAGTAGAAGTTTAGTCTCCCTGAATGGCTCTTACTGCTTATCCAAATATCTGCATTTCAGAGAAGTGCCTGATGCCAATACACTCCATGCTAATGGAACAACCGTCATCTGTGTCTACAGTCCTAGCTCTTTAAAAAATTTCTTTCAATAGTCAACTTAATTCAAAATAACTCCTCATTATCAAATTCATGAAGTATTTTCACAGCCTAAAACACCAACTTCTTTGTATTTGGGTTTCCATTAAAATGCACACAAACCACATACTCCTATTTCAGAAAAAATAAACAACATTTCCTGCAGAAATGTAACTTTATTTTTTTAACAAGGTGACATAAAGCCATTCATGAAACAGTACTTTCTGGTTCAGCAGAGCTTGGTACTAATTCAGTTTCCCCATATTAATTCCTATTATATTTCCAATACTGAGCGTTCATTTACTTCTACATCAGAATGAGGAACTAATTCTGTGGGATAATAACCCAGGCTAAATACTTGGACTTCCATTACATAAGCAGAAAACATAAAGCTGATTTCCAGTTTTACAGTACTTCAGCAAGACCCCTGAATACTTCACTACACTTTTCACCAAAGTCTTAACATCAAAATGAAATGTTATTATGGGATAATATTATGACTTCATTGCTTTTACAGAACATAAATACAATAACATTTATATACTGAGAAGACATTGTGATAAATTCTGAGCACATAAATGTATATTGGGTACATATATCAAGCGTCATATAATTTATATAAAACTACTTTAATTAAAACTTGTCAAATGCATGACTAAAACATACTTTGCAATTAAGACTAGAGCATTTTCAAGAATTTGGCTTCTTTGATTCTCAAAATCCAAAGTGCTACAAGGCAAAAATGGAGCCTAGCAGTGAAACTGCTATTGATTTCCTAAAACTACTCACATGTTTAAAGATAAGCATGTGCTTAACTGTTTTGCTGGGTCACAGCCCAACTGGCCAAATGTACCACCATTAATCATGTTACGAAAGCAATTACTACAGGTTTAGCTTCATTAACTTGGAATCTGAGAAAAGTCAAGATTCTATAGGAGACATTGAGTAGCCATCCCAAGGACATCCCACTTTATGCACTTCCTCCTCTTTGTATACATTCCCCTAGTCTAGCAAGAAACACAGTTATTTTAGGTTTGTAATGCACATTCAGTAATTATCAGCAGGGAAACAAAACTGCAGGTCAGACTTGAAGTGGCAATACATTACCTGAGCAGTTACCTTGTTTTATGGACAACACTGAAAGAGCCACATAATAAAAAACAATATACTTCTGGATTACCCAGTGGCTAGTTTTATTTTCAATCTAATAAAACCATCAAACTTTGTGAGGACTATTCCTTAGTCTTCATAGACTCCATATGTAAAAATCATTATTTGTATATATGACAATTGATTAAAAAAATCAAGCTGCCTTGCTCTTTGTTACATGATTTCACAATTTATTTCAGATCCTAAAAAATATTTTTAGATAGTCTATATTTCCAAAGGAGACAATTTTTAGGTTGTAAAAGTACATAAACTCATTCAAGTCTGAATGGAATTTTAATTTCTTCTAAAAATAACCCAAAAACTTCTGAATACACTTTTAAAAAAATCCAAACACACACAAACACCAAAAAGGAGCAAGTAATTCCTGTAGAGAAAACTTAGAGTTTTGCACAGTTGTGCAAAGGATTCATATAGAACAGAAACTTGTTCAACCAGTAACTGCAAAAATAACTGCAAAATTTCATGTATTTATGTCCACACTTCATTGCCTTGACAAATCATACTCTTGACATTGAGTCCACACATTGAAATTAAGTTTTAGCACTGTTACAGAGAGGGAAAAACATGTTATTAGGCAATCACTGTACTGTCTTCCTAAGGGAATAACTATGAACATTTTTTTTTACCTCATATATATTCATCAGCTGTAAATTACAATAATTCTTCAGCATTAACAATGGAACATTTGATCATAATCAATAGCAATGACGGTCTCTCAAGCAACATTAGGGAGACATGAACTTTGCTGATGTTAACTCTCCTATCACATTAAATTAATACTAAGTGCCACCACATCTAGATTCTCTGTGCTAGGAGAAGGTCTAGAACGAGATGTACAGAGACTTGACAATTGTGCAGTCAGTTCAATAAATGAGGGCAGGTGCACATTTTAATGTGTGATTCGGCACAGGCCACTGGCAAGAAGAAGGCATCAAGTCAGCTGATAGAAAGTAAAAGGCCACAAATTAGGCACACAAAAGAGGGCAACAACATTTCCAGCAATTTAGTGCCTGAATAATGCCTTTGCAGTGAAAAAGCTCTGATGATGAGAGAAGGAGCAAGAGGTGCTGACAAGCAGTGGCAAGCTTGCTCACAAATATATAAAAGCATTTAAATAAAGGAGTTGATCAGATAGTGGTAACTCTGGATTCCTTTCCCCGTCTCCATAGTGCTTATGTTTTAGCAACTGGTTTAAAAACAAATAAAAATGCAAACAAAAATCCTACAAATAATTTTGAAGCAGGGACTACAAAAGTAGGATTTCCTTTCACCAGGAAGTGTTCTTATGTCCTGAAGCCATAGACATCTCATCTAAAATCAGATTAAAATAAAAATGTTTACTTTCCACATCCAAAATAGACTGAAGAGTTTAAAATATTTTATAGACAAGGGAATAGAAGAAAGGAATGAAAGAATAGGGGTAGGTTATTTACATTGAGATTGGAACTGGAATGTTGGTTAGAAATATCTGCCTGTATTCAATTTTTTTGATCTTTTTTCTTCCTTGCTAAGAACACTCTCTCCTGCATGTGCTACATCTCCAGTTGATACCACAGAGGAAACACTGATTTAATGAACAAGATTTTATAGTTAAAATGTTTGGAGGGGTTCTCCACAAATCTCAGTAGGTCTCCGTCTCCCTCTGCACAAACCCACTTCCCTCAAACACATTCAGGAAAACATTCTGACCACCCCACTCTCCCATCCTTCTTTGGAACTGCAGTAGTTCCATTATTATGACCAGCTGTTACCTTCCATGCTTGGCTGACCTTCACTTGGCAAGCCCCTCACCAAGTGGCCAGTGCTTCCACCTGAACACCTCCATTCACCTACATTTCACATGAATTTCTACTTACATACATTAATAAACTAATTTGGTATAAATATCTACGAGAGATTTCTATTACTGTGTCATGATGGATGACTGGCTCAGCTGATTAAGGTCAGATACGATCGCAACATCAATCACGTCAGAAGGAAACAGGCCTGGGTGGATTGACCTGCAAAACATATTTTCAAGGGGTACTTTAAAATGGCACAATATCAAACAGGGGAGCTCAAATATGTAGTTCCCCTGGCTTTCACAGAGCAATACAATCCCTCTGCTTCTCAGAGTAACATGGAGTGGAGAATAGTGTAATACTGAGCTTCTACTGGAGAGCCCAAATGCTAGTAAAAAATATGGTTATTTGTGACATGATGAAATAACAAAAGCTCAAGTCTACAAAACAAGATAAAAAAGACATGGGAAATTTCTGTGAAGATTTATATTCTGAAATCATAGATTTAAGTTCAGCAGGAAAATGAGAAACATAAGGGGAGAAAAGATGTCAGTAATCAAATGACAGTGTACAAACAATCAAACTCACCCATTCTACAGGAAAAAAATTAAAAATACCCTTGAAAATTTCATCTTATTTTGCCAAGAAAGATTAATATAAACTAAACTTCAGAAATATTCCTTTTGCTCAGTTAGTACCAAACTGACTGTTCATATGCTGGGACTGCCACGCTAAAAATAATTAAAGAACTTGAAGTACTTTGAAAAAGAAGCACATGTAATTTTTCTGAGTAGTCAGATATATGGGTTCTTTCCAGGAATAGACATGTTTATTCCATTTTCTTGGCTAAATCCCAGCTTTCTCCTACACCGCTTTAAAATTCTTCTGCAATGCCTAAGGTAGTCTGTCCTACCACTGAGTGAGAAATGTCTGCATTTTAATCCCTGAAATCTCCTTCCTCTACCATATGTATTATGTAGAGAAATTAATCAGGTTCTGTAAAACTGTTACATAGAGCAATTATTCAACACAGCATTTCTGAAAGGACCATAGATCTACCTCACACCTACTGCCCTTCACTCCTTTTCCAAGTTACTTTGCCCTACAAAATATGTTCCCGTTGCAGAATAAATCCACAAAGACTGGAGCCAAGGGAAGGAACTGTGGTGACCTCAAGATATTGAAAAAAAAAAAAAAAAAGCCAACAAAATCCACCGAGAAAATAAATTCCAAAGTCTGAGTGTGCATGGAGAATGTTTCTGTTGTCAAGGAGAATACCAGGATATTTGAGGCACATCTCTTAATGCCATTCTTTTTGAAGAAAGCAGATTGCATTCACAAGGAACTCAGTTTTATTTATGCTGTTCCACTGGCCAGATAACTGGGCATAGTCCCAGTCATGCTGAAGTAAACCTAGAATAGCTCAGTATTTCAGGTGCATTTGTATCAGACTAAGACCAGGCCCACTGTTCTGATATTCAGTGTATTAAACAGCCCATTTTACATCTACAAGAAATCATGAGATGTTTGAGACTTGAAGAGACTTCTGGAGTCAGCTGGTCCAACTCACCGGCTCAAGTAGGGCCACCTAGAGGCAGCTGCCCAGGGCCACATCCAGAGGGCTTTTGGATATCTCCAAAAACAGAGGCTCCATTACCGCCCTGGGCAACATGTGCCAGTGCTCGTTGACACCCACAGAGAAAAAGTATTGTAGCTCAGTGCTCAGATGGACTGTCCTGCATTTCAGAGTGTGCTCACTGCCTCTCTCCTGACACCAGGCACCACGGGAAAGACCCTGGCTCTGTCCTCTTTGCACCCTTCCTTTAGGTGTTTGTACACACGGATGAGATCCCCATGAGCCTTCTCTTCTCCAGGCTAAACAAGCCCAGCTCTCCCAGCCTGTCCTTATATGAGAGATGCTGCTGTCGAGGCCATCTCTGTGGCCCTTAGTTGGACTCTCTCTGTTATGTCCATGTCTCTTGCAGCAGGGGATCAAGAAAAAGTGGACACAGTACCACCTAAAATGACAGAGGTTTTCATGTTAAAGAAATCAGTAAATTATTGCAATGATTATTCAAAATTATCAGACTTCCACCTGTCAGAGTCCAAGGATGCTGATGCTCTCAGTCACATGGTTTAGTTTTAGGTAGTGCTGGGAGGAGCAGAGAGTCGGACTCAACAATCCTTATGGGTTCCTTCCAACTTGAGCTATTCTGTGATTCTATGAAATCCAATTAATACATTTATATATTCACAGTTTTAACCATTTCCTGATAAACTGTTTTTAAATTAATTTTCTTCCAATGTTATTTTCATCATTATTAAATATTGGCTCATGTAAGATACTGTTAAATCAACATCTGACTGAAAATTCATCATTAAAATAATCAACAATATTTAAACTATTTACATGCCAGTGAAATTTTGATAGCAATGTAGTTGAGCTCCTTCTGATTCTAAGTTATAAGAGTCTACCTGGGGCTTCTTGACACTGACAGAGCATAAATACTCACTCTGGAAAGAATCTGCTTATTCAGTTTGACACTTACTTGCGGGTGATGTCATTCAAACAATTAAAGAAAAAAAATAATGTCATTATATGATGTTGAAAGATGGTTATGTGATTAGGATAGAAAAGGAAAAAAAGTAACTGGGAAGGGAAAAATATCCATAAATGCTACTGAAAAAAATATATTTATTGCTACATAGACTCCTTAATGTAAACACTAATTTTATCCAGTCATTTTATAAAAATGTACTCTGTTAATACTTCTGGTGAATATTAATTTCATCTAATTATTCTTGTTATATCTATAGTTGGCAGGACCCCATAATACATAAAATAATATCAAATAATAATTATTTTTATGTTCTAAAATAAAGATTAAGGTCATCAAATAAGAAAATTTTAGAGCATGAGTTTCAGGGTATATAAAATATATTCACAATAACTTCCAGTAAAAGACACAGATGATACAGCCCCACTATTTGTAATAGATACTTTTATGTAAAATGCAAAACTCAAAGTGCCTATTTGATTTATTAACCTCTTAGAACTACTACTAATGCTGAAATAAAATAATTTGAGTTATTATTACCACATGTTGATCTACAGTATTGTACCCAAAGAAACTCAAGTCATTGTCAGAAAACTTCCATTATGTTAGGAATTTATTAGCAATGACTGACTGAAGAAAAAGTAGCTCAATTTTTAGCAAACAACATCATTTACTTTAAAGTATATTGAAACTATGACATCACCTTAAAGACTGGTGTTATTTTCCTTCATCTGTCATAGCTGATTATAGGAAATAAACTCCAGCCAAGCAAAGCAAGTGTCTTATATATACTTACACTTACATGGCTACTGTGTATTTTTTAACCCTTCTCATCAGAAGATGGCTTGGCAGACTGGGAAAGTGAGAAACTAACGTCTCCTGACTTCTGACATACAATCTGCATTTCTTTTCCCCCCATTCTCAGATTATTCTTAGTTCCATTCAGTTTGGCAGGAAAATCATGTCTTTTTAAAGATAACTAGTCTGATTTTCAAGTCCACAAGGAATGGCATCTGATAGTCTTTTCCAAATTTCATTTGATGTATGCTAGGAAAAAAAACAGTTAGACTTGGTCAAATTATAGTTTGGATACTTTGTGGCCTTTATCTGAAAGACTGAGAAAGACATAGCAATCTGTCACTGGGTAAACACAGATAAAAGGACACTCTCCAGCTCTCATACAATATCAGGACTGCTTATGACACTTTTGGTTGGTATTTTTTTTAAGCCACTATACCTTTAGTTGTCTGACCACACTGTGGACTCTCAGACTGTTCTTCCTTAAAAGTCACAAAGTCTGTTTGTCACAAGTTTCTGAATTACGTCATTAGACCCCGGATCCATCCCAGTAAGCTCTTCTTAAAAAGGGTCAACAAACTCATATCCAGTATTAATATTATTAAGGCTTGATCTCAAGCTTATTAATGCTGAGTGCATAGAGAGGATCATATTTCCACATCAAATTTTAGATATAAAAACCTTAAAGTTTAAAAAAAAAAAAAAACCAACAAAAAGTCACCACACCAAAACACCACCACTCACCCCCATTAGCCTTGTTTAGTCATAGTATTTCTCCAAAAGTTACAAATGAACCTTAAGGAAGAGGTGTTTGTTGTCTGGTTGGCTGGGTTTGGGGGAGAGATGCATGAACTTCTTTGTAGCGATGGGCTATGGTTATGTTTTCCTCTGCACTGAACACTCTTTCTGAAAACAGTACCCCTGACTTTCATTCTTTGTTCCTGGGTGCTCAAATTAGCTGTGCTGAAATATGTATTGCACCTTATAAAATGCAAGTAATATCATGATTTTAAAATTACAAAGAAATGTCATTAATTTTACCCTTTCTTTGAAATAATACTGAAGCATTAGGAAATAATGTGGAAACACAAAGAATAATTATTTTAAACTAATGTTAAGTATTTTTGAATAAAAATTGACTGTTTCAGAAGGCTTCATACAGAACTTGGTCTGGGCAGTGTAAATATGAGGAGGAGAATTGTCAGATTACAGTTGTTAGATTTGTTACAAAGTACTCTTGGAATGATTATGTGTTCTGCTTTTTTAAAAAATATGGGGAGAAGAAAAAAGAAATATATAACCAGATATGCCTTTTTTGAGAACATTTTAGATATTTCACAAAGGAAATACTGTTATTTCAAATCTATAAATTAAGAATTTAATTTTTAATAAGGGAATGGACTTGCCCAAAACACAGAACATGCAGAACTCCTGCCCAGGCATACTCAAAAGACTCCAATCTTTGAGTTGGAGTACATGATCATTGTAGGTCTCGTCCTACTAAATATTCCATACTGTTCTACTCTCCAAAGGATTCACTAAAGATGCCCTGTGCCCAGACCACAAAAGATAAATATCCTTCTTTGTATCAAACACTCAATTTATCTAAACTAAGAAAACAGCATTTGAAACAACACCTGATTTCAATTGCTGCTTCTAAGGCAAGGATAAAAATACCAACCGTTTATGCCATCCAAGTTAAAATGGCATCTAAGTCTGTAAAATTTAATTTAATCAAGCATCTCTGAAAATGGGACAAGTTCTTTGAGGTCCATCAGTTTGTTTTCATATAGCTATTGCCTATAAAGATACATCAATTTTAAAAGATTTAATGAAACAACACAGGTTTTTTTAATGGGGAATATTCAGATTTTAGTCAGCCCTGGATTTATAAAACCCTTTTCAGAAAAAAAAAAAAACTTCATACGTTTTGTAAGTCATCAATAAGTAACCACTGGTTAGGACTCACATTTTTTTGAGGATAAAATTAAGTTGCTGTCTATCACATGCTGGCCTTTTTTAGTTTCCATAAATAATTTAAAAAGTGTAATAGAGAGGTTGTAAAATTAAAAATACATACCATCATTTTTCACAAAACCCATTCCTATCATTTCAGATTTCTAAGGTGAGGATTTAATTTTCAACTGTGTATTAATTATTCTATGGGACTAAATTAGCCTTAAGTCTCCACTGTAATTCCACATAATAAGAAGCAACGTATTACAAACACAGTGTAGAATTACTGTAAATCCTTTTAATAGGCCCAAATGAAAAGAACAAAGGCTAAAAATGTCACTTACTTTAGGAGAGATGCCATTGCTGGATGTACAACATTGGACAAGCTGTCAGAATAAGATAAATGGAGCTCAGTTGTACCATTAACCTGTGACATTTTTGACAGTGCAAGGCTGTGCACTGTGAGAAAAGCAGAATATGTATCTTTTGACTTTTCTCCTCTCAGTTAGTAATAGAACTAAGAAAAAAAAGATGTAATGGTGTAAGAAAAAAAAAAAGCGCTTTTTTCCAGCTCTCAAAAATGTAAGAGCTCAGATAGAGACCCATGTTTTCAGGATATATGCAAATATATTCCAGACAACACATAGAAAAGGAAATTACACTAAGCAAATTAAGTAAGTGTTTTAAAATTTAGAACACCCTAACTAATCTTTCATAAACCTTGACATTTTAAGAACAACAAATTATAACTGCCATACTTCCTATTTTATTTATACTTCTCTCAAACTAACTTTAGGTAACCAGAAAGAGAAAAAGGCATGCAGCATTATTAAATGACAATCAGTATACATAAGGCAACACTCAATCATTAGGTTAGGCTCTAGTTTTAACATTACAAATTCCATCAGTTTTTCCTTAAGAATACATGGTCTTCCTGAAAACACAAAAACCACTTCTACAAGTTTTTTATAATTATTTTACAGTTAACACGGGCTAAGAAACAAAGAGAGACATTGTGAGAAAAATTTTAGATAGTTCATAGCACATAGACACTAATACTAAATTTTATTCTCTCAAACTCCTTGAAGAGTCCAATCCCACTGAGCAATATAATTGCCACTAAAAATAAAATAGCCAACAATACGTACTGTCTTAAACAGTACCTTAGGAAAGGGAAATCTAAGGATTGCGTGGCTCAATTACGGTGAGCTGAGGTACTGGGATGAGAGGTAGTGAGCCAAGTCACCTCAATTCAGTGCACAGAAAAAGCAGTCTTAGAAAGGAGAGCAGTAGTCACTCTGAATACTGAAAATCTTTGATGCAGTAACTAGCATGTACAGCAATAAGAGGGTGAGCAAACTCATTATTTGAGCTACCAGCCCTTTGAAAAACATGGGCTCTCCTGTTACTTTCCAACAGATTGATTGAGTGCTGGTCAGGAGAAGTACATGGAAGAATAGAAGGTCAAATACTGCTGTGTGTTGAGCTCAGCTTCAGAATATGAGGTTGGTGTTTTGCAATTCGAGTTGAGTTGCTGCAGATGGATACCATAACTTTGATGAAGGCCATAGCATCTCATCCAGCTCCGGAGCTTCAGGAGTTCAGAAGGCCTGCAAGAAGCTTTATGAAATGGAGAACAGAGAAGGGGAAAGGGTCTCATGTAAACCAAGTCAGTCCTAACAGTCAATATAACCCACAAGGATGGGTATTTCAGGAACAGCCCCTGCTCTCCACCTTGTCAAAGCAGGATGGGTAGCTACATCCAGAGTATGAGCTGGTGCTCTCCAAAACAGAACTGAAGAGCTTGTGTGCTTTGAGGTTTAGAAGACTGTACAGGAACCTTTGCCCTTAGCCTTCCCACAAAGACACACCCTGGAGATAAATCTGAGACTGGGCTTCCTCTCATGGACATAGCAAACCCAGGGATGTGAGTTTTCTTTAGGCTCTTTTTCACGAGGCTTTGATTGCAGGAAACAAGTACTCTGATAGATATATGTAGTTGTGAGGCAGTTTTGAAAGTCAAAAATTTCCAGATCGAAACAGTAATTAATGACAATTTACTAAAATGACAAAGAAAGATGGGTTTCATAAATGTAGGAAATAAGAAATTACATTTTGAGACAAGAAATAGTTGAGAGAAAAGTTAACTACAGTTGCTGGGCTTTGCTCTGCAAAGCACTAGTAATCTCCAGGCACATGTTGGTTGTGCAGAGACTCTGGGCTCAAACAGGGAGCTGCACACTGCAATCAGCAGTGGAATGGGTATACAGGCAGTTATTTGAATGAAACCACTCAGGTCACTGAAGATGGTGGAAAGCACAGATGTGTGAAAACAAGTTTACTCAAGACAGAACCCCATTCTAGGAAGCCACGAAGATTTTCACAGCAAACCTGCTTTCCCTAAGTGTATAAGCCTGCAACTACATTCTGTGCCTCAAAAATAGTACTGAATAAAAACATAAAGTGCTCTAAGTGCTTTACAAAAATCATTTATTCAATCTTGCACATTCAAATCTGCCGTATCTCTTGCGGAATAAATCTGGAGTCTGTCTGGCACTGAAACCCATGTAATCTCTTTAATTTAATTTTAGTACTCTTTCACACAGTTTTGAAACTGAAATACATTTCACACCAGAAGATTTAAAAATACATTTCTTTTTTATTTTATCCTTAAAATTAAGAACCCAGTCTAGGTTCAAGAAGATATGGAGAATTTTTCATATTTTTTCTGTATCTAAACCAGAACATCTTCCAAAACATGATCAGGTTACTCTGGGAGTCAATTACCAGCATTTTAAGGCTAATGCAGGCCTTACTAACTATCCTTAATTGTCTGCATCACCAGGATATTCTTGGAGGGGTAAGAAAATGAAAGCACTTTAGAAATAACAGGGGGAAAAAATTAGGAAAAAGAATTAGAAAAAAAATTCTGAACCTTAATCCCGTCTTTGAACAGTAATATCTCCCCTCTATCTATATGATATAGTGGAAAAACAAATTGCCCTGGAAAAGGTACCACAACAGTGCCTAGGCATTCTCTCTTATAGGCAAAGCATTCCACATTGGACCCTTTTTGAGTAATGCAAAAGTCCACAATATTGTATTTTAGGAATCACATACTGTATATCAATATAATGAATAACACAGTCTCACTTAAATCCTGAAAAAAAAAGATGCCTCCTTTTTCCAGATGAGTATCTGACAATACAAAAGATGAGCCTGACTTTTTCAAGACTAATCCTAACAAAGAGAAAAACACTAATACAGCCTTATCCATGACTGTCTACATGAGCCTGTCTACAAAATGTAACTGCCTCAGAAGTTTCCCAAAATTGGAAGAGAGTCTCTACTACAATACCATCCATTTTAAGCCCTAGAATTAAAAATAATGCTTAAATATAAATTAATCCATGATTATTGCAAAGAGAATTTACCAGACATGATTAAGAATGTCCCCAACATCTTTTTGCAAAACACAACACAGTTGACTTTTCTGCAAGCAACCATCAGACACTAACACAAAAGAGTTTTTATTTCATTGAGAAATTCAGCAGGTAGCATCCTTTTCTGGCCTCAACATTTCTCTAAAGACTGTATTTAATGTGCTTGTTTATTGCATTATACAACATTTACTTTTGCTTTTGTCTCCATGAAAATGGGACCTTATTTTTTCAAGAAATATTCTTGGATTGATGGGCCACAAAAGATTTTTACACCCTTTTAATCTGCAGAAAAGTCATAAACTGTCTGAAACAAAATCCACATTAGTCTTCTTACTTCAGAAACATGATTTAGAGAACTAGTATATTATCACACACAAAATAATAAATTCTGGCAAAGACTTCATGGGCAATCACTTGTAGAATCATGGCTCTTAGGAGAAACAAATCACATGGGTTATGTAGAAGGAACAGCACAAACCTATGACTTAAAAATGATCTACACATTTTATGAAAACAGAAAGAAGGGCAGCATAAATAAAAACTTTGCACTGAAAGCTTAAGATCTAGAAGAGTCCTTTTTTTGAGTCAAATTGTGATTGTAAATTATTTTAGCTTTAAATCAATGGCTTTCTGGTGGAAAACGAAGGACGTAGGAATCTGAAAGGCATTTTTGAGAAGTGTGGAGGAGAAATTTAACAGCACCTTCTTATGCACACATCTGTCCTGAGTATCCCTCAAATTAATCCAATACCCTTTCTTTCAGTGTTGCAAATTATTGCTATGGAAATTAAAAGAGTATCATTTTAGAATGATGAAATTATGTCATACAGCCAAAAATCTTCAGACAGGACTGAATTGCAGAAGCTACAAAATACTTCCATGCAAATTGCGTAACACTTTGGAATTTAAAAAAAAAAAAAACCAAACCAGAACTAAAAAATTAATAAGGGCACCAACACAGGCTAATGTGAAAGAGCATCTACATCTTATGGATATTTTGAAAACACTTTTTTCTTTCATGAGGTGGAACTACACCTAGCTGCAAACCCACCACATTTTAAATCACTCCATATGGTGCCATTTTTCTACAAACTGACAAAGATATCCATGTTCTATCTGAATTTTATTATTTTATATTCACCCATACAAACAGCACATATAAAGGGAAAATACTACATCAATTCTACCACAAAGTTTTTCTCCTTTCAGACATGAGTTTTACCCAAGTGTCTTACATCTTCCTTCTAAGGAAACAGTTTAAAGCATTCTTATCTTTTTCTGCTTCATTATCCTTTTGACTACATGACCTTTTGTATTCTGGGATGTAACTGATCATGAGAAAAATCATCAGATTAATATTGCAAACAAATGAAAGTCAGCTTTCAAAAGATTAAATACCCTTCAATAAGGCATCCTAAAATGAGGCACAAAAGCAAAGCATATTTTCCTGACTGCTTTGTACATAATGTTGTGTTGTGTCAAAGAGGTTAAAATCTCTGAAGTCTTTCAATCTGGAAAAAAATTGCCTTTTCTCTTCTACCTTCTCCTCTACACTTTAATAGGGGTGGAAAAATATTTGTCAAGGAACAAGTTACGAATATTGAATGCAGCTCTTATTTATCCTTTGTTTCATGGTTCACTTTCATCAAAATGTGAAAGCTGTCATGGTACTGAGAAGTTGCAGACTCCCTCTCTTTAAAAGAAATTATTAAGTTCACCAGATGATACACCACTCCTTCCCCCATTGATTTTTTTCCTCACTTGAGTCAGGTCTACACAACAAAATACATCCACTTCTTCCATCCTCAAAATTTAAAAATAATAAATTATGAAAGGGACTTGGCTTTATCTTCCAGTACAAAGCAGCAGGAACTCATACTGAAAGAAAACCATTTGTTTTCCACTTTAAAGCTTGCTTTTTTATTTACAAATTAATAGAATTAAGTTTTTGAATTATTGTAGGGGAAAAAAAATCTATTTTCCTATCCATTAACTTCTTTCAGACTCTAGAACTTTCAGCTATTTTCTAGTGACAAATTAAGGAGACTAGGTTTTACCCGTGTATGAAAATATTGTATCCTCCTTTGGCATTTTAGTCTAGGAAAAACACGTTTGTTAAAAAGAAGAGCTCAGCAGTATAGCAAACCTTCCAAAATACCAGAAAACGTTTCATGAAACAATCATAATTTAAACAACCTGTTCCTGATTTTTCTCAATTAAATTATTCTCATTTGACCTCCATGCATATTAAATCCACACTCAACATATGCTGGAGTTCATAAAGAACAAGAGTTGTTGGAAGCCACCAGGTCTAATTCGTTGTGAGTGTGCACCCCAAGCAGCACTGAGAGCCCAATAAAATCCTTTGTCTGCACAAAATACAGCAATGCTGTGGAAAGTGGCACAGTAATATTAGCATGACACTCCACCTGAACTCACTTTATCTCCCCAGGGCAGCGAAACTGTTATTAGTATCCTGTGAAGGAAAATTGCTGCTAGCTCCAGCAACTCTTCACCATTTCATTAGTGAGTATAGACAGTGCTTTTATAAGTTGTGGGTATGTCTCATTTGCAAAATACAACTCTGTATCCATGTAACATCACAGCTAATTCAAAATGAGCTTTGTCAGGTACTGCTGACAGCACAGCTTAGCAGTTGTTCTTTACACTAAGCAGTCATAGGGCAAAACTCATTCACAATCCTGAGCGCAGGAGATTAATTGCAGGACTCCTCTTTTCTAGGTAAGTGCTCTGATCACAGAATTGTATTCCCTTTTTTATAGTCTCTTTTCTAGTACAGTTCTTGAACTTCACATCTTCAGCAGAATACATAAAGACACTTGACATCACCACTAATTTGGAGATTCCTCAGAGAGAATTTGACTAGATCTTTCACTTCATCAGCAAAGATGGCAATAATTCAGCCATTAGAGAAAATATGGGCAGCAAGTTTTCCCCCCTTTACAAAATCCTCTAGAATCTATTACTGGATTTAGATGGAAAGATGTCATTTAAAGGTTAAGCCTCAGCTTTATGCTCAGATGGACCAACCTGCGGAAAGAAACCAAGTTTTCTATCCCTACCATGCCAACAACTTGATTTTATAACCATGAATGTAGAAAGGACCTCTAATTAAGAGCCAAGTCTGTATCCCACAGCTGCCATAGAAGGCATTAGCATGGATTCAACAATGACAAAAAAACCAGATTATTGTTTCCACTTTTAGCAGGCTTGGTTTGCTATTTTTTTTAAAAATTAATGTGATTCTCCCTTATGAAGAAAAACATAATTGATGCAAATAGTCTGCAGCACTGTGTTACACTTTACCTAGCAAAGTACTCTAAAATACAAGGACACACTCTCTGCCATAAACCTGGTACTTTTGTATATAAGTTTAAATTCTGCTTGCTTGAGGACATGAGGTTGGTGCAATACATTTTCTCTCTGTGCACAGCTGCACAAGGCCAAGGGCACATAAATCAAAACACTAGAGTCAGTCCTGCTGTATTTATTCCACCCTCTAAAGACACTGGCTGAACCTGAGCAAACCCTTCAGAGAGGTTCTAGTTGAGTGATACAGTTCTGCATCATCCCCATCTCTACAGCATCACAAATGCTAAGTAAATTGACACCTTGGTGCTACAGAAAGTGTCTAGTTTTGCTCAACAGAGATTTCTCTTGGGTTTTTAAACCTTTCTGAATCTTTGGCAGAAGCTCTTCATCCACTTCAAATTCTCTGTAAACCACACCCAACATACCATTTGGTTTCTCTAGGGCAGATTGTTTTCATTGAAAACTTTTAACATAAACACAGGCATTAAGAGAAAATTACTGTGCATCATCCCAAGGGACATGTACAGTGATTTATTTTAATTCCTATTAATTCCATAATAGAAGATCCCACAGTTAACAGAAGTCACAGAAGCCCTCACCAACTATAAACAAGAAGCAAAGTTAAAAAACGAGTAAATTACTTCACCAAATTGATTAAATAAGTGTCTGCAGATGGAAAGTCTGGATATTACTTGAACTGTAACTTTAACAGGCAAGAATCTCTTGTCCTAGTTAATATGAACTTTCAAGTAAACACAGATGGAGAAATTCAGACCACTTATCTAGTGTAAAACATCATCTCAGCTTACTCCAGATTTCATTTTTGAAACTTTTGCTGCAGTTTTTCATACTGGCATAGATCAAGACAGTCTAAATGACAGCCGGGAGCATTTCCCAGTGAAAGGAACACTTTGAGAAGAGTGCTTCAGTTGTGTAAACTCAATGATAATCCTTTCATTAAGTAACTGCATTAGCCATAGCTGTAATCTACTTATTTGGATAAAAATACTTTTCGTCTTTTGGGAGTACATCCTATCCAAAGTGAGATATGATCAGACACCTGCTGAAGCTCCATGAATAATTTTTAACTGCAGATACAAGCTGATCCAACAGCTTCACAATATTGCTTCAGGACAAACAAAGCTATTTTAAAATGTTGCTTTTCATGTCATGGTGCCATCCTCTAAATATCAGAACAGGACTACTCATCTTGAGGGAGAACATTGTCTGCTGGTGAGAAAACAAATACACTCAGAATAGATGCCTGTAAAATTCATATTTAAGTATGTGAATAGACTTTAAAATCTTCAGTTTCCTTTAGGGAAACTTAAACCCATTACTTAATTGCTGAATTCAAAAACAGCATCAGTAGGTTCATGACTACAGCCCAAGAAGAATAAACAATGTAGTAGAGCTGATGAACTTTTCCTCCTTAAATTCTCATCTAAGTCATTTTTTCACTCTGATCAAATCTCTTTGATAAGCCAGATTGTATTTCCATAGTTAGAAGATGGAGGTTTCTGGAATCAGTCAAGGTCTGAGACACAAATGGATGTTGACTACTGCAGAGCATTATGCTCAAAATCTTGTTTATAGGGAGAGGAAAAAAGCCAAGAGTTTAACATTAGTATAATAACCTAATTTGTCATTATTATGGAAATCTTGAGCCTAACCCAAGATTCATCAAGAGTACATATGTAATTATTACCAGAAAAAGAGAAAAAAATCTTTGATCCAAGAAAGTTTTAACAATAATACAGTTAAAATTATTATAAACAGAATTCTTAGTTTCTTCTTCTGATATTAAGCCCACACTTCCAACGGGTCTAAAGGCAAGTGGTGTCGTTCTTGTGTTGGCAGTGGAGGATATTACAGTTACTTATAATCATCTGTTAATGGCTTCTTCTGTCTAAAACTCACTTGAGGTGATTTTTATACATTTGGTACATTGTTTTTTTACATCTTGCTTTCTCTTCAGTGGCCTGCAGCAATACAGGACCCTGAACTTACATAGGTGATGGGTTTTATATAGCTGAGATACATGTTATTTGTTCCTTTGTAACCCCTAAACTCAGTTTTGTCCAGTTCTAGGTCTTCATTTCTTCAGCCTGCCGTAAGTAACTAATTTCTGAGGGGTCTTCAGTGCCTGCCTGTGCCCCATCTCTAATCACCCCACAGCAGTGCTCCTCTGCAATGCACTCTGTACACTTCTAGCCTTTATCCTTCCCCAGACATCTGCTACCATTCCAGAACTGTACTTCTCTACACTACATCATTATTTTAGATAAGAAATATCTTTTTTCACATAAAATATTTTCTTTTTCCAGATATCTATAAGAAACTGTTGCCATACTGTACAAAAAAAAGTAAAAACTTATGCCACAGACACCTGCTCAATTAGAAAAATTGCTGCCACAGCTAAATGAAGTACAGCAAAGTACAGGGAGGTCAAGAAAAGCTCAGAGAAAGCAAGTCTGACACGCCTCAGTCCTGAAGCCTTCAAACTCAGTGCACAATTTGTGGCCAGTTGCAGTAGAGCAATTGCAGTAGAGTGTGGCAGGGCTGCACAGTGGCAAGAGAGGTTTCTGGCATCTAAACTGGCAGAAGATTCTGATGATGACTACATTAGCCAAGGTATAAGTTGAGCTAGAGAGCTCATTGAAGACTAAGTATGTTTCTGATAAAAAGGCATTGAAACAACTGCTGCATAGTGATAAGTACAAGCTGATGTAATTAAACAGTAATTTTCACTTAAGTGACAAATTTGATTAAATTTGAGTTATTTTCTTTTACAAGTAATGAACTATGAGACTTAAAGCAAACAAGCAGTTTAAAGTGAATGAATATACCAGAAAGTTATTGAGAGAGAATTTATTATTAAAGACCCTTTAATATAAAACTTCTGCTTTAAAAGATTAACTGAATAGAGCACAAACAGCAGCCTTCAATGAAAAGAACTAGCAGTGAGAAAAGCAGACTAATATAGAGATGAAGAAGATTTGAACATGTGAATGATCTTTGAGGTCTTCTCCAACTTAAACTATTTTATGCTTCTATCTGCTTCTTCTATTGACAAAAATAAGTTCCTCTTACATTTCAATAGAGCTAGACCTACATAGCATCAAAATCAAGACTAGGCAAATTGTAGTCTACTTCATCTTGTGCATCAACAAACATGCTTATTGTTGCTATCAGGAGTGAAAATCTTGCAAGCCTTACTTTGCAGGTTTGAAAGAATAAACACATAAGTTAACTCTCAGTGGGAGTTGCAAATTTCTCTGGATTCAGTGTACTCTGATGCTTAATACGGTAGAAACAGGCACCTTTTCTTACTGCGTTTTCCTCAATGGAACAGCAGCTGCCTCAATATTAGTGGAGAAGGATAAGACCTTACAAGAAAATAATCTGCTATTTCCTCTTTAACATACCTAGATATGATTCGGCCTACGGAGTTATTCAACCAGAATTATGAATAGGCTGCTTCTCGCCTTCTATTTTCTACTTTTCGTGCATCACCTATTTGCATTTCTTAACATATCAATGTTTGAAGCTGAGACTTTTGAGGCTGAAATCATTCTTTGGTTCAGTAGCTTCTAGCATATATGGTTGATGCATAAATAAAATGCATTACATTAAAATGTGTATTAATAAATATCTTTTGTCTTTGTAAATGAAATTTTGCTAGATGTTATTTGCATGAATTGTGCTTTGAAGACAAATCAAAGAGGTCATGACAGGGAATAGCTTTTTTACTTATATGATAAATAAAAGCATTACACATAAACATGTACAGAATATTACCTACTCCATTAAATACAAAACAGTAGGAACAGAGTCCTGACACATAAATTCAAACCAAACCTGCACACGCACAGCTATTTCAGTAGGACACCCGTGGGCATGAAAACTAACAAAAGATGTAAGAGACATAAAGCTGTGTGTATTTTTAAAATTTGAATTATTTTAAGTATCTGAAGGTATCTGTAAAAATATCCCATTGTTTTCTCAAGATCTAGGAGAAATTCCTTTGCCTTTTTTCTTTAATAAAATAAATGGGCCATAGCAAGAACAAAACTGGTTGTTTTGGTAAAATGAAGCAAATTTTATTTAGCCATATTTGACCTCTGTTCTATTAAAGGTTCCTGATTCAGAGAGTGATTTCAAATGAAATTTTTATTTACTGAACTCCTGAAGAAAGACATCCCTTTTTCCTGGGACACAGATAAAATTTTCAGGCTCCATATTGGAAACTACTGCAGCCAGTGCCTGACCAGGGCTTCCATCCTAGGGTTTATCAAATTTTACAAGTCACTAAGAGGTAGATTTATTCAATGTTTAAAATTAAAATCAAAATCCTTCTCCCTGAAGAAAAAAAACCATTACTAACTAAAAAAAAAAAAAAAAGAGAGAGAGAGAGAGAAAAAATAAGCCAATATAAATTAGTGTTGGATCTGTTCTTTAACTGACTTTAGAGGAGTCAGAAACATATTGATTTTGATGACTAAAGTTCCTATCAGCCTCTATCAGAAGGAGTGCAACGTTGTCTTCTGCCTATTGCCAATTACCCCCGAGTACTTGTGTCCCATCCAGGAGGACTGGATAAATGTACTGTAATTGAACAGCTTTTGTAGGTCTCAGTTTCCACATTAAAACTGTTTGGAGTGAAAGGAGATGAAAGAATCAGAAAACAAATATATTAAAGAAAATTATTCCAGTAAACCATTCAAGAGGATGCTCTTTTTGTGTTGTTTGCTTTGCTTAATTTTTAATCTGAAAAGTGATTATAACCCTAAGGTGCTGTCCTACAGACAATTTTCTGGCCATCCTTACTTATTGCCATGGAACTCAGCTCCATATCTTTCTTCACCTTCTCTCTTAAGGCCCTGTGCAGCACTTATGAAATTAGTAAGTCCTAAGTTTCAAGAGAGATATGTCAATAACTTTTAAAAGAAATATTATAACAGATATCATATGACATTTCTTTTCTTCCTCACACACATGAACTTCCAGAGAAAATATAATCAACAGTCATGAAAAGAAATTATATTTTAAATATGTAAAACACTAAGATGTTTAGATTTCTCACACGCCAGCCAAAATACTTTAGTTATCCAAAGAATCTCAGTTTCATTTTATCGAACCATACTCTAAAAAAAAATTTAAATCTGTAGGGTATATATCTCTCAGTGGCAAACAGCAATTTCCATTTCAATCTTCAAAGAGACTTAGAGGTGATTTGATCAGCATGTGGAAGTACTTTGTTTAGTAGAGGCAAGATTTCTGATTCAAGTAGGTGAAGACATGATAAGGTCTAAAGGCCAGAAGTAAACTAAACAAATTAGACTGAAAAAGAATTAACATTGATGATAATGAACAATGAGAGCAGTTTACCTAAAGATGTACTTGAACTGTTCATCGTCACAGACTTCAAATTGAGAGGCTCATTTTCCTTGGCCAGAAGTTAAGAGCAGGCTGTGAGAATTATTGCAAATCTCTGGCCTGGGTTGTAGAAGAGGTCAATGAGCATCATTTTATTGGTTTCCCCTGAAAACAACCTCTCCACACTTTAATTAAAGCTAAAGAATACACCTTCCAGGAACATGCCTTGATGGCTATGCTACTGAAACCCATTAAGTGTCCTTATTCCTCAGAAAGCATGAAAATTATAACTCTCCTTAATGATCAGTGTGTGGGGAAGAAAGGAGTTCAAAAGGAGCAAGCTCTAGATCCACATGGGAATTTTTAACCCCCACCGCATGTCCATATAACTACTTTCTTACAAAAAAAACAATAGTCATTACTTCCTAATATAAGAAAGCACAAGACCCCCAAAGGAAAAAAAAAAACCAAAATGTCAGAAGTGGCAGCCATTTTCCACTATCTACTGGAAAAAGCAGGAATGCACTGTACATACCAATAAATTTTAAAATATGTACTAACCAAGAAAGCTTCTGGTACTCTGGGACCCATCAATTTGCAACCGTTTCAGTGCAGGCTGAACAACACTGCTAAAAAATTTGGAGAAAAATCTCTTCTTGACAATGTCAACTTTTAATTAATCTGGTTCTCTTTCTGACTTAAGAGATGTGTCTGCTTAGACACTAAAAATTTTAAACATTTTCAAAACTCAAATTCTCTTAAATCGTTTGTAAATTCTTTTGTTTCTCTGCATGACCTTTATTTTTAAATTATTTTTGTTGTGTTTACACAATGGCAACATAATGGCAGTATTTTTTCCACCAGGTAAAAGGTTTTAATGGATAACATTTCAAGAAGCTGTAGAGAGGCATGACTTAAATATTAGATTTTTGAGCTATTTATGTTATCGCAAATTTCAGTAACATATACAAAATAAATCTCACTTAATGCAGTAAGTGTGTATGGAAAAGTATTTACTAAAATCCTCTTTATGTAACTGTCTTTTCCATCAACTGAATAGCTTTGGTAATGCATTAGCAACACCACCTTGAAAAGTAGCTGGGGGTTTTAATGACCAATATTGATTTTATTTGTAATCTATCACCCTGCAAATGCACAAGCTCATCGTTCAAGAGCGCTCTCTTACCGTCCCAGAAGAGGGTCCCACATCAGCATACAGAGTGCTTGAACTCGCTCTTGGACATGGTGAGAATGCCACTTGCTTGCAGATGCAGTTTTGGCTGAAGTCAAAAGAAACTCATTTATGACCATGAACATAACACATACTGTATTGATGCTTCATGAAACACAGAGGAATAGAATAGAACAGAATTATTCCACTTGGAAGGGACCTGCAGTGATCATCTAGTCCTACTGCCTGGCCTCTTCAGGGATGACCAAAAGTGAAAGCAGATTATTAAGGGCACTATCCAAATGCTGCTTAAACACAGACAAGGCATCTCTTAGGAAGCCTGCTGCAGTGTTCAACCACCCTCTCCATAAAGAAATGCTTCCTAATGTCTAGTCTAAACCTCTGCTGGTGAAGCTTTGAGTCATTCCCACGTGTTCTGCCACTGGGCACCAAGGAGAGCAGTTCAGCACCTCCCTCTCCAGGTTCCCTTCTCAGGAAGCTGTGGAGAGCAATGATGTCACCCCTCAGACTCCTTCTCTTCGAACCAGACAAACCCAGAGTGCTCAGCTGCTCCTCACAGGACAGGCTTCCAGCCCATTCAGCAGCTCACTTGCCCTCCTCTAGAGGCATTCAAGAACCTTCATATCCTTCTTAAATTGCATGCAGCACTCACCAACACTGAATACAGCAGGATAATCACCACTTTTGAGCAGCTGCTGATGCTGTGATTCTTGCACCCCAGGATGCAGTTTGCCCTCTTGGCAGCCAGCGTACTCTGGGATCAGGGTACTCTGATGTCCCACAGTTGTCTGGCTGCAGCTTGCCCCTGGTGACATCTCTGAAGGAAGAAGCCTTTTCAGTATACCCCCTGTAATACCAAGATGATCTCATCTGATGTGTTTGTGGTTACATATATTAAAAGATTACAGCCTTTAAACAGTGGCATGGGAATTGTTTTTGTCAATGCCATTAGCATCAAAAACAAGTATGTTTGGTCTTAGCCCATTCTAGACAGATTTTGATATGGCTGTTTACACTCTAGGCATCATATAAATACTGTAAGCATGCCACGTATTTTTAACAATAATACTGTCAGCCAAATTCTGCACATTGGTAAGCAGCTTTGGTGGAAAAAACAATAAAAATGGTTTTATTTTAAAGAAATTTAAAAATATTAATCTGAGGCTGTAATAATCAAAAAACATTATAAAAAATCACAGATATGCAGTATGATGAAGGCCCAGTGTCCTATTTATTAACAAACAGGCCTTCACTGGGAAGCACACTTTTGCTAAATCAATCCTTATGTTAAATACGAATTAATTTTTCACTAATTCATTCAATTACACAACTAATTTTGTATTTGTTTATCATTTGAGTTTACTTCCCACACCCAAACAGATCTGAGGTACATAGTAAAAAATTCATATTCATTTATAATATTCTTCTACCATAGTATCAAGAAAATGGTATCTATATTAATTGCTTTTAGTAATGATAGGTATCTGAATATTACTTTGAAATTTTAGATAAGTGTAATAGTAAGGTTGCGATAAGGTTTTCAAAAACAATTGTCTGTTTACCTCCCACTGAATACAAGAAATAAAAAAATAAAGTCAAGTCACTTTAGCTAGCATGTTTGACTGCTGAGAACAAAGGAGTCAGTCAGAGTGAGAAATAAAATGTGATTAGTACTTCTGAACGTGGTTATAACATCCAAAATCACAGTTATAGCTTCAAAACTCACAACTGTGCTTTTGAGGTGGGAAAGTAGGCAAGTGATACACATTTGTGCCTTATAGCACATTTTTACTGCTCATAAGGAATAGTATTCCATTGGGCTAAACACCGCGGCACTCAGCTCAGATTCAACAAGTAATTACACACAGTTTTAGTTTTCAGATGATGATATCAAACACACACTACATGTTTTCCTAAGGGAAATTCTTAGTAGCTAACATGGTTGGGGTTTCCCCATTTATTTATTATTGACTAAATAGCTTAATTCTGTTCAATGAAAAAATACAAGAAAATAAAAAAGAGACTCTATAAAAAGTCTTCTGTGTGGCTCTTGAGTTCAAAGCAAATTTTCCAGCAGAGTTACAAAGTCCTGGAATGAATTTCCAATGAAAATGCTAACAGGCCTTTAGCTACAGCTGTGCTAGCGGGTGTTGCTAAAACAAATAGAAAACCCTGTAAATGCCAGAAAAGCAGCCCATCATTAGAGGCACTTTTCTAGAAGCTTTTTATTATATCTGGGTGATGATAATCTTCCCACCAGTGGGCATGCTGGGTTTTGGCACATATCAAGCTTGTCAGAATCATTTTACACATTCCAAACAGCAGGCAAAATAGACAATAACAAAAGAGAAAAGAAACTTTCTCAGCACTTGTGTGTATCTTTGTTCTCAGGAGTTGCCATTGCCTTTTGATGGAGCAAACAAAGAACCATTTCACCAAACCACTATGCGTGTTAGAGCCATTGACGCAAGCTCCAGAAGGGATACTAGGGTTTCTGGTGCACCCTCAGCTCTGACAGAAGAGGGCAGGAGTAAGTCTCTGTGTGAAAGTGGAAAGCTACTTTAAGACATTTTTCTGCCCAGTAGGTTCTTGGTGCTTTGCAGACCCTAAGCCAGACAGCAACAGCTCTGTCCCCAGAAAGCTCTCAGCAAAAACCAGGTTCATCCTAACATTAGGATATAAATAGATATAAATTCAGTCTTGCAGAGTAAGACAGCACAGGACATAGCTACTCTGAATCACCCATACAAATCATCTTTTCCAGGAAAAACAGCAGTTGCCACTCTCAGTGTCAAAATAAGGAGAATTGTTACCCAGGTTTCCCAGTTTTACCCAGAGCAGCCAAAACATTACTTTTTAAAACACTTAAACACTATCACAACTAATAAAACCAAGGAAATAACACAAGGCAGTCATGGGAACTGTGACCTAATCCAGCAAAATCCCAAAAAGGCTGCTCACAGTAAAATGTACAAGCCTCCAAAGAGGTATTGGAAGCAAAATCAGGAATGACACTGGACTTTATTTACCATGTTTTCCACCACAGTAGATGCACATCTCCGTGTTACCTCACTTTTTTGGGTGATGTTAAGGACACAATGTCAGACTGCAAGCAATAATAAGATTGTTCACCCACAGAAAAGGAGAGAAAGTCAAGGTGAAACCTGACCTGCAGAACATCCATCGCCTGTTCTTAATTTAAGTTTGCACATTCACTCCGGATATGACTGAAAAATGATCAATATAGGCCCTCACAATGCTACTGTCAATCACTTTCAATTTTCAAAATGTAACAAATCAACAGATAGTTGGAACAAAACAACATAGACACCAAAAAGGATGTGTGTCATGACCGCCACATCCATGAAAAGAGTATTTTGCATCTGCAAATTATACAGAGTTCTCCATTTTGCAAAATGATCCCCAACACTTACTGACTTCCTCATATGCAAAAGACACTATGAAGTGTGAATCGGATCTCAAAAATTGCACATATGATTTCACAAAATCACACATACATGTGAAATATGCGAATTCACTCACTGTGTTTCCTTAATCAATATCCCCTGAGGTATGTAATGAGCTTCTGGTACAGGATTTAACTAAAAGAAGTTGCAACAATTGACAGAATTGGGTATTTACTCTTTTCGTTACCATACAAAAGTCAATATGGATTATTTCTTTCAGATGTGGTATCTCATTACAGTTTTTGTGCTGTTCTTTATTCGCACACATTTATTCCCACACTTTTCATTAACAATGTCTGCCCAGACACTGAACTTTTTGAATGCCAATATACCTTCATGCCTTCAGATTCAGTTTTTCAGATGTCAGTACATGGAGGAAACCTAAATTCCACAATCCTGAGCCTGCCATGATCTTTTTTGAATGACCACCATGAAATGCATAACTTAAGGATGTACATTAAGATAATATTCCCTCCTTTTAAAGCAGGAAATCATTTTCTCATCTCCATACATCCAAGCACATTTTGTTGGCACTCTTCTGCCAGGCTTTCTGCTCGTCTTTCAGAAATAACAGGGGGGAAAAAAAGAAAAAAAAGAAGAAAAAAAAATGCAGCTAGGTTATGTCTTCTGAAACTTCTCGAAACTGTATACATTCCTTCTGCTTTATATATGAAGATTTAGCTTGGAGCAAGTTTCTAATGCTAATTTATAAATCTTGAAATGTGGGTTTTAGAAGAGAATGCTAATATAACTAACTATAGATATGCTTTCAGGCACTGCTATAATGAAAGAAATAATTACATCAATAAAATTATATTAGTTTGACATTAACAATTTGCCCAAGCAAACAATTCTGAATGACTAACAAGCACTATAAATATGACTGCTTTCATAAATCAAAGCTATCTATGACCAGAGTTCATGCAGCTCCTTGGAAAAATATAAAAAGAAAGTATCATTAGCAATATTAGGAATTTCATTAAGCACACAATTATAAACTTTGTCTAGATCTGAAAATGTAATCAACTATCATGCTTGTGAGAGTAAAAGTAAAAAGAAACCCAAAAAGTAACCTAACATCTCTGATTGTAGTTATTTCTGAGCATAGGAAATTATAATAATGTTATTAGCTATGTGGTAAAATTTCATCTACTCATTACATCACCCAGTTTCTCATATAAACTAATACAGTTTTTTTGTGATAGCCATTTTCTGTTTCTTAAAGATATTTTTCCCTCCATATTCTTTAAGGGATCGCAAAAATAGTTGAAAAACCTTGAGTAACTTTAGCATATGAACATTGTTGTAAAATCAGAAGTACAGATTCAAAAGATGAGAGTCCACAGATTCTTCTGTCTACACCCAATAAAAATGTCGCCTTCTACTTTGATGTAGGATTTTCTTTTGTTAGTCTGGTTTAAACTAGAAACAAAACTCCTGGAGCTAAATCCATACTATCTCATCTGTAAATTTGCTGGAGCATGTCCCAGGAATATTAATATAGAAAATTCCTTACACATTTTGAAATAAATTTTTTGAGTATAAGCTTGTGAACAAGTCTCTGCATGGGTTAAATGGATCACCTTCCCCCAAAATAGACATGCCTGACAATAAGCTAGTGAGCTAAGAAAGCATTTCTTTTTCAGCTTGGCTTAAGAAACCAAGCACCATCACACTAAAAAAAAAAGTAGTAAATATAATAATTCTCAAATCAAACATTTTCATAAATACTTGTAGCTGCCATTAACACCTGCCAAGGTAGGAGAATACTTTATTGAGTGAAGAGGACAGTTTATGTTGGAAATATGGCAGTATCTTGTGGACACTACCAAACAATTTACAATATTTCCCTTGGTGTACTCCCAAATGGGCTGTATTGATGAGATGATGAGCTGCTATAAAGCAAAACCTAAAAACATAATTAAATTTAGAAATATTTCCCAATAGCTTCTGAAGGATTCAGTATTTTTCAAGCAGTTATTAGAATGGAAGCACAATGAGTTTTCCATAATCTGGCCATTCTGTTGTGGATTGCTCTCGATTCCAGTGCACTTAATTTGTGTAATGCATGGCAATAATCTATGATATGTGGCATCATCTCAAGCAGAACTAGTGAAGTCTTGGTTTTTTCATTTTAAATAGTGCATCCAGAGGGAAACATATAAGTAAAATAAAGAGCTTTAGCATGCAAAATATGTTGCTACAGTAAATTGATGTGTTAAATTATATTGACAATTCTCCTCACCCTGATAAATATCTTCCTGACCTGCACTACTATTACGTAACAGAGCATTGCCATGTACAGCCATTAACACAGCTATCAAACCTAAATATTACCTTCTTCTCCTACAAGTACATAAAATTTTCTGCCACTACAAGGATAACAGAGCTTGAACTAGAAAGACCAATGGATTGAGGCAGTAGACAACTATACACTGTTGAAAAGCTCAAAGGACAAGTTCAAGAAAGAGAAAAATTTCAGAACAGGTCTTATGTCAGGTAATCATTTACAGAGCTGTCATACTAATGGCTACAGAAAAGCAAGGGAACAGCAACAATAGGTGCATTCATCTTGCTACAATGCTGGAAAAACTCCACCTGGATCCCCCTGCACTCTGTCTTCTGCTGTCCCCTGACAAGTGCATTCCATGACAGTGGATCTGATAGTGGGGACATTACCAATCTGTCATCCCTTCTTCCTGAAAGGCACCTTGACTACAACTAATGACTAAAGGAGAGCAAGCAGCTACCTCTGGCCTCCAGCCACATACAGGTTTCTTTGTTATGATACTAAATTCACAGTCAAGTACTGAGTCACTCCAAAGAAGAGATAAAGCATCTTAAAACTAACCTTGCCAGCTATGTAGATATATATGTGTGTATATATATATATATATATCTCTCTATATATATCTATATATATGTATAGCTATATATATATGTAAGCAGTTAACACTTCCACAGTAGTTTTGTAAATATTTGCAATCTTAAACTCTTGTGGTAATTCGTAGTAGCAGGACAGCTCTTGTTGCTAATGGCCCTCGTAATTAAGATGGCCAAATTTACTGTGGCAAAAGGGAGGTTCCCCACATCCTTTTAAATTTCATGATATTCATAAAGCTATTACAGTTAAAAGGTATTTCTACCTGTTTTCTGTCAAAGACTGTAAATATATTTTCAAGACTGTGTCATTTCACTTTGCCTGTATTTAAAATGAAGCCAAATCATGAAAGCCTTCCATTCTCGTATGGCATCACAGTCCAAAACATACTGAAGCAAAACAACAACCAGATCTACCTTGGGCTGAAAACACTGAAAAGAGTCACAATCAGCTGACTGACAAATCCGGGTCTTAATCATTTTATCTTTGATAAGAAAGGAGGCAATGCCTCCACCTGTATTCTTTTTTTTAAAAAGGCCATTGCTAAGATTTCCTGTAATTTGGAGATGACTGCAGGAATTATTGCAATGTGAGTGATATGATAAATTTTGACAAGACTTGAAAAATTTACTCCTCCTATATTTGTGATTTCTTTTTTTTCAACAATAGATCTTTTGTTGTGCTTTTGCAATCCCATAAAATTTTACTGACAAGTTATTTATTACAGCAAAGTTTAGCTTGGGGATTTCTGTTGGTATGAGGTTTACAAATGGAGATGAGATGAAGGAGAATGTTCATTGTCATGATAGTGTGTTTTCCCCATAATGATAATAATAATTTGTCCCATCTGTCTAAATCTAATCTAATAGTGTTTATGAGTGGTTGAAGGCGTATTTTAATTAAGTCTTGTAGTTGCACTGGTATATATTTTAGTCCCTTCAGGGATCATTTGAATTTCCAATTTTCAATATAGAGTATGTAACCACTACATCATGTGGGAAGCAGCCTGGGCTTGAAGCAGTTAATTTTGCATCAGGATATGGATCTATAACCCAATTAAAACAAATATTTCTGGAAGAACAGAGGGTCACTGTTCATACCCCAGAAGACATTTGGATCTGCCAAGAGTCAAGTATGCAAGGTAAAATATGAACAAGCAGTACATTTTTATGCTGTTTCCATTTTAACAGGGAAATTATTTCACAGAGCCATATTTTGTAAAAATGGATTTTAAGCAGATTCTTTTCTTTTCTAAACCCATTGAAGCTCTTTACCTAAAACATACTGTCGTAATATTTCTCACATGCTTGCAAACTTCAGTTGTAATCATAACAGAATAGGCTGTATTCTAACAATACAGATCAAATCTACTAGATTAAACTACCTGAAAGCGAGGCAGTTATCCTAAAAATAAGAGTTTTAGCTTTTGAAGGAAATTCCTGGTCTTTAGACTGCCTAGGCCAGTGTACAGATAAAAAGTACACTAAGGGCACCCTCAAAACTGGTATGTCATTTCTCATGTTCAACCTGCTCACTCAAGCTTACAATGAATCTTTACATTTGCACTTCCATCAATGATAGCAATTTAAGAACTGCTGACTCTTTTGGTCACAAGTTAACTCCATAAGGACACATGCACTGGTTTTTCAACTTTCACAGTTTAAAAAGGATAGTGATTACAGATGTAAAGAACTTAGATTTAGATCTTAAATTCATACACAGGGAAATCTCTGTTGAAGTGACCTGAGCTTTATTCACATGCAGGCACTCCACACATTCCATAAAAATTCATAAACTACTCTTTAGGCATTCATTTTTGTTAATCCCAACATTTAGGTGGGTGTGTGTATATATATGTATACACAAGTACAGTAGATGTATATGCATTGTTTAATTTTAATAATATTGGAGGTCCCACAGTCTATGGAGATAGGAGTAGCTTACAATTTTTATATTAAAAATAATATTCCACTGAAATTACTCAGGAACATGGAGTGTAATTATCTATCTAACCTTACCTGTGCAATTATAAATTGGATGTCTGGTCCAAACCAGACATCTGGTTCTGCAGTCAGTAGAGACAGTTGTGCCACTGCAAAGGATGTCACATGCCAGCTAAAATAAATGCACATATGGGATAGATTGGCCTCTTGGGTACTTCTACATCTCTGCTGACTTTGTAGAAAGTCTCTGAAGTCAAATGGGGAAGTCAGGTTGGATGGAAGAATCAAGGACTAGGTTTGACTGCCTTTGGAAGGAATGATGGATGTATGGAAATGGTAATACATTACTCCTTTTGAAATCCAACTTTCCTATGGACCTGGGCAAGAGTCAGGTATCTCCCTTCCACTCTTACTACATTCCCTAATGTTCTTTCATATGCCTGTTTACCTATGCATGCTTTTAGCCCTTTAAGAACATACAAAACATGGAACATTTGTGCTATACCTTCAGTCAAATAAAGTACTAAAGTATAGATTTACTGATAGCTAAATGCTTTCTTTCAAGCTTTCTTCATTTGCCTATTTTGCTGCCCTCACTTTAATGCATAGAAAATGCTGTCATAGAGCAACATGTCTAATTAGTGTGCAAGTGCAAAAATTATTGGAAAAATAAAGATTTTGCTTCTAGTCCCTAGCTTTACCAGAGAAACAGATGGATCTCTTTCTTTAATGCTTTCTTGGTTTTTTAGAGTGTTTTTAAGGCACTAAAAGTCACCTGAGAACCGGAGACTGTAAATGCTGCTACTTCAGCATTAAGTGTACTGGGTCAGCAAGATTAAAATAATTTAAAAATTCACAGAGAAAAAAATTGAAAGAGGGTCAAAGTTACATGAGTTCTGTAATTGTATCATGTGCTGGTTTTACTGCTTGAACATTTTGAGGATGCCAAACAAATCATGGACTTAGAACTAGTGGACACTTTTTACCGAGATCTTTCAAAAGCTTTTAATGAGATTATTATGAAATGTAATGAGATCTAAATCTTTTTATGAGATTATCAGGAAAACCAGTACACAGGGGTAAGTGTTAGCATTGATGGACTGGATATAATCTTCGAACACTGCCAAAAAACGTTCAGAATTATTAACAGTCTTTATTAATTTTTTGAGGGCCCTCAAAACTTTCATACAGGGATTCTTATTAATGCTCATGTTTGGTACTGTGCACTCACAAGACCAGATAAAATAAACCAGTGGATCATTGCAGCAGTTCTACAAAACTACAAAAATACAAAACATCAGAAAGTCAAAGACTATACTATACTAAATAGTACTATAGTATCTGTTAATTTTACATGCAGTAGATTGATGCCTTTTAGAACTGTATATGCAAAGATTTACTAAAACAGTAGAGAAAAAACAATGTTCAATAATTAATGATAAAGACAGCATATCTATTATTGTATTGTATAACCACCCCACTACAAATCCAGGGGGAGCTACCTATTTTCCAAAGGAATGCTTTTCATTTTGACTAGGGATGTTGTCTAAATAACTAGTCACTGGAGGTTACTTAAGAAAAAAAAAATACCAGAAGGATGGGATTTCCTACCAAGATAGTTTAAAACATAAATAGTTTAATGTGTTAAATTACTGGACAAAGTGACAAGGCTTTTATTGTTTTTTAATAACTCTACTGTTTTCTTAGGAGATGATGCAGAACCAGTTATAGTTATGAGACCAATTTAATTACAGAAAACAACAAATGATGATTTGACTATAATACTCCTGTGGTTGATTTTGTCCCATTTATAAGTTACAGTATCATTTCAACAGTGTAATCCTCCAGTACTTGTTGCAGGCAGTGCTTTTTCCACAAAAAGAAAGTGGAAAATGCAATAAGTATCCCAAAACCAAAAAAAAAAAAAAAAAAAAAAAAAACAAAAAAAAAACAAAACCAAAAAAAAAAACCCAAACAAATAAACCCTCCCAAGTGTACTCTGTAAACATTTCTCCAGAACCCTGATGACACTGTTTCTCTTTTGTATTCTTATCTTCTGGATTAGAAACCAAGTGAATTTTGCATAAAGGTTTCCTTATCACATCACCAACAGGAACAGTTGCATGTCCCAATCAAACAGATGGAAAGAGCACAAATTTGCAAAGCAGTCCTTCCCCTGCTTTTGCAGTTGCAGATCTATGAAAGTCTTGCTAGGATAATCTTAACCCTGAAAATTACACGCAATTGTCTGAAGCTAGTGCTGAAACTGGTTAGTGCTGTAGAGACCAACCAGCACAACTTGCCAACAGCAATAATACATGGCCTAAAACACTAGATAAAATTTATGACCACACTCTGCAGAAGGAGAAATTCTGGACTGTTTTATTTCCCATTATTTTTCAGTACTATTGACACTCAAAACTGTAGGAATTTCAGAGAAAGGCAGCAGGGGTGACCAAAGGCATGTAACAACCATCACTAAACATTGTAGGACTCTTCTAAAAAAAGGATAAGGAAGGATGGAAAGGAAGAAGGAAAAAGAATAATCAACTGGGGGCCTTGCTATAGTAGACCTCTATAAAATCATGAGAGGCATGCAGAGATGGGTAAGGAGCAGAAGCAACCAGAGCTAAGGAATTTCAAAGCTATTAAAGAAGGGAATTGTTCATATAACATCACAATGCTGCAGAACTGTCTTCTGACAGATCGTTGTAGCTGCAAGAAGTTCACAGAGGTTCCTGAGCAAGGAGCCTAATGTAGGAGAAACCCCTTACTCACAGAAAATACACAGAAATACGTGTTGAATCTCCTTGAGATGTAAATTATTGGAGAGATTGGGAGATTCATACAAGTACTGCTCTTTACTCATCCCGATTTTGCATGCTTCCTTAGATTACCTGCTTTTAACTACTGCTGGAGAAGCTACAAACCTTTGGTCTAACCCAGCACAACTATTCTTACAGGGCACATGAAAGTGCAGGTATTAGCAAAAGTTCATTGTAGTTTCAGTTTCATGAATAACACCAAGAAGCACCACTCACCATACATTAATTACAACCCTCACAGCATATCCATGTAACAGTAAATCACATTACATTTGCACAACACATTGACTGTCAGGTGCTTTGTATGATCTGCCAGTTGCATTCTTTTCCTGACTGTAAGCAACCACCCCACTTACTCATTTTTAAAGTCCAGATACAGAGCAATATCATCAGTTACATTGTTATAATCCTTATTGAAACTAATTTGAAGCCAAAATCAATGGTCCATTGTAGCACGATTACTTAATTTCCATAAAAAGAAAAAAAAAATCACAGCCCTTGACTGAAGCAACCTAATTTTGCAGCAGTACAAAATCTGAAATATCACAAGTTCAAGGAGTTTAGCTGTTGTGGAAACAAAAGCTTTCAAAATATGCTTTCTATAGCTGCAGATAACAGCTTTATAATGCCATTGTGCAGGAATTCAAACATGAACTGAAACCTTTCACCCAAGTGCTGCAGAAAAAAATATTTCAGATCAGTTTTCTGTCCTATTCTGATTCAGCCTGAAGTAGAACTATAGCAAACTACTGAGATAAACCACATAGATTATGGTTCCAATGAGATGAACAATAACGCACTAGAATCAGATTTACTCTGCCTTACTATTTAATCAAATTGCATGCATTTGGAAAGAAAGTTATTGCTCTCCAGAAGTATTCTTATGAGCCGGTACTAAAGGCTATCCCAATGGTAAGCATCACTAGAATAATTAAGATCAGGCTTGTCAAGCCAATTCAGTTTTATTATTTACAAATATTATGTAAAATAGTTAATAATGGGGAAAGATTGCATGCAATATGGTTTTGCTATTTTGTTTGGAGTATTTGTGTTTGCTTTTTTTAAAATACAGTCTGATAAATCTAAACACCTATAAATATATTTTCTTTCAGAAGTGATGCATAAACACATTAATTAAGAAAACTACACAAACGCATACACTTCTTACAACAGGATAAAAATCTTGTGTACGCTATCAAATCAAGGGGAAATTCTAAATATCAGACTTTCACTAAAGCAAACTCCCAACCTCCTGTAAACTTACTCAGTACTATACGTCCCTTAAAGTTGGGAAAACTCACACTGATTTCCCCCCCCCCCTTTAAATAAAAGGAAAGCACTCCTTTTTCTCAAAATACAAACAGATGCAAAGTGATTGAATTACTGTGGCTGGTTAGATCCCTAAATGTTATGAATGCTGCTGTAAAAGTTTAAGAGCGTTCTGACTTGGAGAAAGAGCATTAATGGTTTTTATGGTGCATAATTAGGCTAAATATGTTCTTCCCTCAGGTCAACAAAAATAAATACCAAATTTCCAAAGGGAACTGCCCCTCATTGCTTCTTTTAAAAATAGATGCTTCTACTTTATTTGCTTACTTTATCAAATAGTATCATCTTCTTGTAAGAAGGCCACCATTAAACTTACAGAAAAGAAAATCCTCCTTTTCCAATAGTGCTTAATATGTTCCTCTGCCTCAGATTATTGACTTTTAAGATTACAAGGGGAAAGATTAGGAAATCATTAACCAAATTTCAAGGAGGAACTTGAATTCTGCTTCATGCTTTATGTTCTTCTACACCTTAACCATGAGCAATGTCACATCCATGATATTCACAAGCAATAAAAATATAGACATATACTGAACTCTCTCTCTATATATAAGTGCCATTTGTGTTCTTCAGCCTCAGAACTCAGAACTTTCTTCCACGAGATGTCTCTAAGCCTTCAATGTTTTTTCTTCCTACAGTTCTTACAAAGAATCAGTGCACCAATGAAGCTTTTAGAGTATATTAAATTCTAGCACAGAGTTTTTGAATAAGCAGCCTCCCACACTTAAAACTGAGCAATGGCTAGCAATTCCACAATAATAATACAAACAGCTTGGCTTTACTGTCATATGCTAGGGATATTTAATTCTGTATTGCAATTACTACACCTATCAGTTCAATAACTGTCTATAGTATCTGAAACAAATGATGAACAGAGAATGAAAGATGTCTACTTTTGGTTTATGCTACAACATTACATTTCCTCCAAGTCAGTGATGCTGACCAATCAATGCAGAGGAATCAATCAGAACATCTTGATGACCTTCACTAGGCTGGTAATTAACATGAACACACCAAGGCAAATCACTGGGTAACTTACATGAAGGAATTACTTCATTTAATTTGCCATAAAAACTTATGAAAGCTATTTCTAATGAAAGATAAAATGGTTACAAATTGCAATTAAAAATTGTTGAAATCTGTGTGTATTCTGTAACCATTTTTTTTAACATGGCAAGGGGAAAAATTTTGTTTATTGAAAAATAAAATCAGAAGCAAATCAGGTTTTTTGCTATCTCCAAAAAAGTTTAAAACAGAAACATCAGGCACCCAGATAGAATAAAAGATAGCTTTTCTGAAGTCAGCAGGACTATGGGATTGATTTGAGTTCAAAAGCCACTCATTACATTCTGTCCAGCATTCCTCAAAGTAAACAAAAATCTGTTTTCCTGATTATGTTCTTTTCCATCAGCAGAAAACCTTTGAGCATCTGAAAAATAACATTTATCCATTGTAAGCTAGGAAAACTCTGGAAGACACAAAATGCTTGTCCTGGCATCCAGCACGACCAAAGACATTAAATGGACCACCCCATTGATCATTGAAACAGTTTCAACCGAAACATTGAAACCCTGCAATTCATCCCTTAGACACTTACTGCTGCATCATGTAAACAAATGCATTTCTTTTCCTTAAATAAACTGAAACATTCTGCTTCTCTTAGCAGGCTACACAAGTTTTCCCTCTTAAATGTCCTCAGTTAAGGAGCTGTTACACTGACTGTCATGACTGCTGGTCTGTCTTAAATACCACTTGCACAAAAAGAGAGCAAGAAACTAAGTCCATGAATACACAGGATGATGCAATGTCCTGCAGAGAGAACATACAAGCTGGGAAAGGAGAAGGGTACCAAGGTAAGTGTGACTTTCAAGACCAAGCCCTGGTTAACATATACAAAAAAATTTACAAGGGAACCCACGCCTAAAAAGCAGCTATGTCTATTGGAATCATAAATCATCTGCTTATTTAACCCACAAGCAAAGGAGTAGCTACAGTATGCCTGAACTGCGAAGAGTATGTCAGTGAGGTTAGAAAAAAATATCATCACTTCTCCTTATCTAGTAGCTAAACAATAGCCCTTTTCACAGGTCTTTTTCTCCTCAGATTTAGTTTATTGCATGTACTCTTCTGCCTTTCAACTTCTGAGAAATATTAAATATGTTTACGACTACACCTGGATAGATTTTGAGTCATACCATTCTTTTCTAATTCAAATACTATGTTACTCAGCATAATTGCAAACCATTTCATGCTACATTACCAAGCGACTGTTTCTACCTTTAATGTGGAATTGGTGGTTTTTCTTACAATGAGTAGTTAATGAAGGACAGAAGCTTCATGATTAATTTAATTTTAATCATAAAAGTAGGAGGTGACTACACAAGGATGACTAGATAGGAAATCGTCCTTTTATAATTGTCAATTTATCAGTATTAGTCTAGAATTTCACTGTGAATTTATTTTCCATTTTAATCTCTGATCTACACCCAGGCCCAGGCATGTAACACTTGTCTTCTCAGTGATCTTTACCTTGTGCATTTGTATAGCAACTTGCACAACAGAGCCTTGATCAGGGCTCCCAGGCACTGCCGTGGTAAAAATTAAGTGACTGTTTTCCCTAGACAGTGTCAGGAAATGACTGCATGTAGGGTTCCATTAAACAACAAAGTCTAATAGAAAAGGATCAGAATGCCTTTTTTTAGGAACTGTGTGTCAGGATCATGGTAAATCTAAATAGAAAGAAAAATATAGACTGTCTTATGACCAAGATCTGCTTAGGTCCATAGAACATGGACACACATTTTCTAGTGAACAAGTTTTGATTATTCATCCATGGTTTGATATACGACCAGTATTCTGCTCTTATAATTTGTTGTGACCTTACTTCAGAAACCCAAAACAAAGAAACAAACCCACAAAACCCAAGAACAAACCACCTTTTCCAAAGCCTGTGTATAATTTTTAATACTATAAAATTTTTTTGATTGTCTACTTTATTCATTAACTTTATTTTTAAAACACTCTTACTGTTTGAGTAATTAAAAAAGACAGAATTTAACAGGCTGATTGATGTAATCTTTTTTCTATTCCTATATTATACCTGTTTAAAAACATTAAGCATTTCCTGTACTACACAGTTTTTATCATAAAATACATTCCAAATTATGTTGTGACTCACATGACACAGGTCAAAGACTTGCATAGCATATCAAGCATAACTTCTGAGCTGAATTATGTCAAAAATATCTTCCATTTATTTATTAAAATGCCACACTTTAATCACAGGTCAATGAAGAATAAAAACTTCTCATTAGAAATTAAATACCTATGAAAAGTATGTCTGCATTCCGATTGGTATATAATGGAAAAAATCAGAAAAGCAGGTGATCCTTGTAATTATATAATTTCCAGCCCTATGGTAGCTGACTCTCTATGAAATGTCAACCAATGCTACGAGGCAAAAAAAACCCACAGAGAGCATGAGGAATGGGTAATTTGAAATGAAAATCTGTGTTTCTTGTTTCACACTCTGAGCATTCTACTACATTAGAAGAGGTCTGGAGAATTATTACTTTTGCAAATAAGATATTTAATATAAAAACTATCTCAGAAGCATGAATTTGTCTTTGCAATAAGGAAAGAATTTGATATCCACATATTATACACTTGTTCAACTACATTACTGGTAGGTACTTTTACAAGATTTTATCCAAATACATTTTACACAAAAATCTGCTGTGAATGAAATTTGAGGCATAAAAAAGTGTATTAGAGGACATACGATAAAGTGCAATTTCACAGAGGAGTTTTGAAAAGTTGTGTTTCTTATATATTCTGATCTTCCTTTCCCCAAACTGATGCAGCAGCAAGAAATGAGAAAATGAATGTATAATGGAGGTAATATATTCCCATCTAGGAGGCAGGAAGTTTATTCTTCTAATAAGTCTGTCAGTGATGTATTGGATAAAAACAAGATACAAAAAAACAAAGACTTATTACTAAATAATCTATATATTAATAAAATATGAAGTAAAGTAAACATTGCATAGGAACATATACAGAAGAGACTGTACCAGACCTTACTGAACTTGTGTGATCCCATTTGTGTTTATAAAAACTATAATAATATTTTCAGGACTATAGAATAGTACTACGGGAAAAACAGCTGAATATTTTAAGTAAAATGAGTATCAAACCACTCCAAAGTCTTTACTAAAACCAAAAAAAAAGTATTTCAACATGTTTTACCAGGAAAATTAAGCACAAAAATAATTTTAAATATTTCAACCTGAAGCTTTTTTTTTTTAGGGTGCAGCTGGGGCTATGTCAATCCCTTCAGCAAGGTAGATAATTTGTTCAAAAAACATTACTAGACAATAATATGAACTGCTTCAGTCAAGTAGACATCAAGAATTTGGGCAGACCCTCTCTTCTCAGGGGCTGCCTTAGTCCCTACACCTGTACACATCACCTACATCTTTTCCAATGTGTAATTTGGTAAGTTCATGCTGCACTCAGCGTTATAAATCCTTTCTTTAAAGACATATATAGGAAAATTGTCTTCTATTCCAGCATTCTCTCCCTCTCTTTTCTATCAGTGATGCTGATCTGCATCTTGCTGCTCAAGTCCCCACTTCTGAGAGGGTTCAAGGTAGGGTCCAACACACCAGCAAAGAGGGTCCCTTCCTCTCCCACACCTGAGAGATTATAAGATGCTCAGGGAAAAGATGAATGCTGGGGAATTTTTATTATCTACGAAAAAAATGAATATGGGTAGGTGTGGTGTGCAGAAAATGAATGCATGTTTTCTTTTCTCATTTTGACAAGGACTTTACAACAATTATTTGAATGATTGTCATGTCAAGATTAATTTCTTTTAAGATTTTCTATTGTTGAGAAGCTGAAGGCAGTAAATGAGCTGTTGTGTTTTACAAAGGATAATTCTGTAATTTGTGACTACACCAGTAAGTTTCCTCACTTCAAGGTTAAAGCTTTATATGCTCATCTAAGGGATCCTTCTGCAGTTTATGAGATGATATCCTAGGTTAGGAATATCTGAGACATAAAACAACAAAAAGATGCTGAAGAACCATCTTTTACTAGAGCCTTGACTTGTAAATCCTCTAAACATGCTGCAAAGCTCATCTTTTACAATTCTCTGCTTAGGCTGTGAAAGTAAATATTTATATATGGGCTCTGGTTACCCCAGTTGTGTCGTAATTATAAATGCACAGAAGAGGCATGCTTAAATTGTAGACGAATGCAGACAAAAATACTGGGGAAAGGTAAAAATAAAAATATATTTTTATGGTATATGCTTCTAAACAGCAGTTGGCAAGAGGTTTCCTACCCTCTTTTCTAGAAACATAGTAGCAAGACCATTTTTCCTCACAGTAAGATTTTGCAAGCCGTAGAAGAAAGATTCCAGGAGCTGAAAGGCGATATCCACTTAGCCACAATACTCTTTCTGTAAACCAGTTAAGCTCATTGACTACTTAAGCACCAGAACAGTTAGGGGTGCCATTACAGTCTCTCTGTATCCAGAGTGTGAAAGGGGAGAGAAATAAAAACCAGACTTATAAATATAAGAGGCTCTTGAATCCCTGGTGGAAAACATTTAAAGAAAATAAAATACTTCATTGTTTTAACTTTAGGGTCTGGAGCACGTAAAAGCATCGTATAGAGTTACTTCTTTCAGTGTGGGGAAGTATAGCTGGATACAATTAAACCATCAATCAAAATAATTTTACAGGCCTAGTCTGACTACAACTGTTATTATTCTTCATGTTTAATGTACATTATTTGCATGTTCCCAATTATTATTATTAGGTCACTGACAACAAAAGCTCTGCAGAAAGGATACAAGAGTCATATATAAAAGAAAAGGAAGAAGTTGTACCATTCCATTGGAAGTTTCTATAGCAAAAAATGGAAAAATTCTTACCATCATCTACTTAAAAATGCAGAAGATGCAGGTTTACCAGTAACCACAGTATTATATTTCTGAGTACAACTCTAGGCCATAAAGTTTTTAACTTTCAAATCTTTTAATCGCTTTCTTTTAACTCTTTGCTGGAGTGCCTAAACTGTTGCTGATACATGCATATATTTGCATTTATCTAGTCTCAAATAGGAATCAAATCCAGTATTTCCCATTGAACTACTTGAAAACCACACCACTTGTGTTTCTTTGTGAACCAGATACATTCACCAGATAGAGAGGGGTACAAAGATCTACTGGTTTGGTTCTTAACATTTCATCCTTTACAAGTGGTTGCAACTTCGCAAATTTTGAACACTATAACCAAGACATCCAAGCGAAAATAGGCAAAAATAGGACAAAAAACCAGAAAACAAGTTCTCTCACCTGTAGCAAGCTCTTTCACAGACCTCTTATGGCTTTTCCATAAAGCGAAAATGAAATAGAAAGTAACTTAATACCAGATGCTTCTTTTAACATTCAGAAGTTGTTTACATTGGGTAAAGATGCAAGTTCTAGAAAAACAAGACATACATAGATAACGGCTTATTAGTTTTATTCCTTACATCCTTAATTTTTCAACTCAGTTGTGTATGAGCTTAAAAATCTGTCGACTCCTGTGAATGTCCCAAAGGAATCACATAGATTTTAGTCTCCAAGCATTTGGATCTAAAGAAAAGAGAACACAAAAAGAAGCAGTAATAACACTGAAGTAATTTTTCTTGTATTTCACCTAGAGATTATACAACATTCTGATGTCAAATGGTTTGAAAAACCTCTTCAGAATGACCTAAACAATCATCTAACCAGTCATACTGCTATATTAAAAACCCTACCCTTTTTTTTTTTAAAGATTAATGAAAATGGCACTTTTTTTGGGTGGACTGAGAACTGGACACATTTTCTATTTGGTGTCCAGGAAAGACATGTCATATTTAAAACATTCATGACAACTGCAATGTATTGCAACTCTGATTCTTCATTTTTATTTTGATGATGACCCTAAAGGAAATTCTGCTTAGAAAAGTGAATGCAACAGCAACACCAGTTTCTACTTTTATCACCTTTCAACTACTTCAGTTCAAAAATATGTGAGTCCCTGATCTCTGACAGCATGATTTTCTGCTTGCTCATCATTATCAAATAAAAAAAGAACCTGCCATGTACCCTTTCGTCACAGCAGGCTACATTGCATTCTCAGTCTCACTGCACAACTCACTGTATTCATATTACATGGGGAATAGATCCTCCTGCTCAAAAAACTGCCTTGAAACAAGTGACAGGAATTAAATCTATTTTAAAATATATTTTGTAACTAAAAGTGTTAGATATCATTAAATACACACAACAAGAAAATCGGTTAAGAGAACAGCATTTACAAAGTCAACAGGCAGAAGGGAACAAAAAAAGCTATGCAATATGATAAATTCCAGGTAACCATTACTACTTACTGGCCTTTACCAAAACTGTTAATTAATGGTGATTGATCAGACTTTGTTCAAAAAACTAGGATAACACATAGAAATCTACCCCTTTGTGGTAAATTAATATGTGAAATAAAGTTTGCCCATTTATTATGTTGGCTTCTAAAGCTAAGTAAAAAATTGCTACCATTATACAGCCCAACATATTACTGACTACATTCCCAGATGCATCACTGTAAGACTACAAGTTTTTGATATGCTTGATCTTTAATTCTCAATATACAGAGCAACAAAGATTTGAAGGAAAGCAACAGCAAGTGTAGGTTGCCTGGGTGGTTTTGAAGACATGTGCTTTTCAATATGCATCTCACGGTCCATAATGAAGTTCCTGTCTTCCTTAAAAGATGAAGCAATTGTTCACTTTACCCCGAGTGACCTCTGCTGGCAAAATAACTTACAGGCACACAGGTTAAAACTACTAAAAGCACCTTCGTGGTTACGTCATGAACATACACACACATACAGAACTCGTTCATTTTTCTTGGTAAGAGGTACGTGACACTGAAAATTAAAATGTTTGCATGCTCAGGCAGTTAGTGTCCTAGAAGCATTGGCTCGTTTTTCTGAGTCACTCAGTTTATCTTTCTCCTAGAGTCTTTTAAAGAACTCTACACCTAGAACCTCATTTAGAGGCAGCATATTTGAAGTAGCAGCTACTGAACAAGTAGCATATAAATTATAATAAACCTTGAGCTTACTCTTACATACAGGTCTGGAGTTATACTATGGTACGGGATAGTCTCTTCCACTCATTTTTCTGGAAGACACATCTTAATCTGGAATGCAGCCTTGTATATTTTGAAAGGGGTTTTTAGAATTCATGAACTGATTTAATCAAGTCTTACTTCACCATTATTTTTAGTAAATAAAAGTCAATCCTAGAGTTAGCTCTAGGATTTCACACATCCTTAATTGAGTATAACTAAAATTTATTTATTTTGAAGTGTATCAGAATGGTACCATGAAAGGTTTCTATTCAATGCAACTCTCTAATTCAAAGAAAACTGGTTAAAACCATGAGATCACTACAATCCAGGAAAAAAGACAACTACAATACATTAATTTGCAGTGTGATGTTTGCATTTTAAAAATATCCACATACTAATAGAGAAGAAATGGCAAGAAAACACCTCAAGGTACAAATAAAGAACAGGTACCCAAAGAGCAGCCAGTTTTGGCATCTATCAGTAAGTATTTCTGAGACAGCATGAAAAATACCTTTATAGAAGCAACAGATGTACCATGGGCTTGGTAGTGTAAGTGATACCTAAACTCTGAGGTCTTCACAAAAGTGAAGCACTGTAAGGAGTTTTGACCAGGAAAATTATTACAATTCATGACTGCTGATCACTGCGATATTCTACCTTAATTTAACAATGTCCATGAAAAAAAGTGGAAACGTATTAGGTCTCTGCCTCAGCAAATAGTGAAATCTATTTATATGCAAATAAGCTATCCATTATTAGTTTGAGGAGAGACATAGGCATAAAGAAAAAAATAAATTATCACCAGAAACCCTTAATGAAATCTATTTCAAAACATAACATTTTACAAGAGCCCTCATTCATTTAATATTTGTACAAGCCTAGAAGGGAATTGGCATGTTCTGAACTTAGATGAGAACTGATACCACGCTACTTCCCATGCCAACTTATTACATAAAATGCATTTCTACCCTTGCATAGAAACAACTTGATAATTGTAAATCTACTGCTTCCTTATAAACAAGTGTATTGTCATGCTACAAAGTAATTTTATGCTCATTTGACTACTGACAATTTTAAATTATTTCCCGTTATTTTTAAATTATGAACACAAGAGGATGGGAAAATATATTATTCTAAGATTATAAATTTTCAAAGAATAAGCCCACCTCTGAGAAAACTTGATTTCACAGCTGAAAACCCCAACTTTAAAACCGTGCCTGATTTTTATGTTAAAAAACCACAACAACAAAACAACAACAAAAAGCAAAGAAAACAGCAAAACAACAAGTAAACAAAACAATGAAAAACAAACCCTTTCCTGCTGGTAAAGAAGATGCCCATAATCTAAAATCTGTTTCTCTGAAGTAAAAAGCATTAGATAACTCAAGCATTCAGTGAGTACAACTAAGAAAAGCAGGAAATAGTTTAATGCCAACCCCTTACATTTAGACCATTGAATAGTGGAAGGCAAGACCAGATGTTAAACCTCTAAATACCATCTCTTCTTATGCCTCTGAGCACATAGTTATTTTTCTTCCCAGAATCTGAGCTCATGTGAACTATACTTAAGTGGAGATAAGCATGAAAAGCTTGACACTGCACTGTGATATCTTTGGAAAGACAAATTAAAATATCTTTTTTATTATTCCATATTTTCAGCCAACCAGCCCAAAACCCATTCATTCTCTGAATATGTAATTTCAAATAAATCCTATTTCTGTGGAATTCTGTTGAGTACCTTGTGAACCTCATTCAGCAGAAGCAGAAAACTCTCCCCTGTATTACTTTCAGCTCCATCAGCTGAGGCCAGTGCAAACCACATCCACCAGCACTGAGGATGCAGCATCCACAGGCAGGGCTGTACCTGCACAGCTCATGTGGGATATGATCCAATTGTTCAGGACCATCTGCTGGAATGCTTAGTGATAATGGTTGATAATGAGCAAGAGCTAACCATTAGCACAAATTCTATCACTAATGAGCATCAGCTAAGCAAAGGGGTGCTCTGAAATTTGAAACCGGCCTGATTTATCCACCTTCCACAGCAACTTTGTGCTCCTCAGCTTATACACAGATATTCACGTGCTCAGTGGCAACGGTGCACTCAAATATGGGGAATGAAAACTAAAAAGTGAAATTATTGAAAATTGCTTAGAAGATCTAAATGTCAATGTTATTTCTTGTGAAACTGTTGGAACCCTGGGTTTAGAGAATGGGGGTTTTTAAAGCAAGCTACACAAAGACTCTTCAATTCCATCATGTTATTTAAGCATGTATTTTTCTCTATTTCAGTCCTTCAGTTTCTAAGTAAAATTTAATATTTAGCACACCTTGTCCCTGACATTATTCTAGATCTTCCTGAATTCCAGACATGATCTTATCCCAAATTACAGATTAGTTTTAGCAAAGGACAGGCAACTCACTAGCTACTGCATTTTAAGAAACACTATAAGAAACTATAAGAAACATGGGTTCACCTTCAAGTCTTAGAATTTACGAATTCATAGCGACACTTTCAAAATGGTGCACTTGCCAATAATGTTTTCACTCAAATTTTGAGCTCTCTCTACCTCTGGTTCCAGTATCAGTGGTACAAAAAGAATAAAAGAATAAAAGAACAAGAATATTTCCTTAATGGGTATAATAAATCAAAATTACACCAGTAAGAAGCAATTACAGCATATTTAACTTCATAACACTCTTACCACTCAAGTCAATCTCTAAAATTATGTGTTAATTTTCATTCAAGTGATACTAAAAAAAAAGCCTAAAATTTTCCCCCAATGCACCTCTTCTTTGACCTTTTCATTGATCAAATTGTCTCATATTCCCTTAAAACCTTTTGACTACAGTGACACTATTAGAAAGGCCATAACTATTTAACTTGCTGCTGTCGAAATCTGCCAACACTAGCATTCATAACATTACTAAAAGGATGCATTTTTCAAAGACTGTGGTCTCTTTATGTCTCAAACTAATGTCATACCTCTCAATTCCTTAGAACCTACAAGCTGGTCAAACACCAATTACTTTTTCAACACTAATTTTAAGCTGAGGTGGGTAAAAACAAAACCTTTCTGACTATTTCAGTACTTCTTGAAAGGAAGGATGACTCTTACGTAAAATTCACATTGATATATGTCAGGACTACTGCTTTATATCTTAGCATCTACTATAAATTGGAATTCTAAAACAATGCCTATTTTAAGTTTTCTCAACATAGGAAAAATTACTGGATGACCCAGAACTACTGACGTTAATACAACAGCATCCATTAAGATTTCTAACTGAATATCTAGGAAAAACAATACCCTTCATAAGTTCAGTTTCTAGATAAATTTATGATCTGGAACTAAAATATATGATAAAACACCAAAATACCTGTGCATGAGTATAATTTTATAAGACCTCTATGAAATCATAATAATATACAAGTATGCTACAATAGTTATGAGCCTTCTTTTTAGAAGCAGAGCATATAAAAGTAAAGATTCATCCTGGAAATAAAGAATCTGCTACAACCAATATTCTGTCCACTTCAACACAGGTTAGAAATTGATGTGACATTTAATTTAATTGATTAATTAAGCAGTCAGCTTAAAAATTATTTTGCCACTGTAATTGCAATGAATGGCTTAAATGTACAGAATAATGGTTAATTAATATTAATATTCCAAATCTTCTCACTTGCCTTGTTCAGAGATAAGAAGAACAAGGAGATTATGGTGACTTTATCTTATTTATATTGTTTGTAGGTAAAGATATCTGTACTAGACTAAGTGGTTTCATTTTTCTTTATCATTTTCAATTTTATTCCTTATCTTACAAACAGTATTACCAAACAAACCTTTCCTTGTCTACAACTTGCCAACAGTTACAACCAGGCGAGTAAAACTGGGAATATATTTAGATTTGCCATTTGGGTTGGAAATCACATAAAGGAAAAAGACAAAATGCTAAATCATGACACTGTATTCATAAGCTGATGAATAAGCTCTGCTGTCCCCAGACCACTACATCTTTAGCCTTGTGCCAATCTGGCCTGCAGACACTCTGCAAATATCAATAAAAATTAGACAAGACTCAGAAATACCTCCTTTACCTAACTAATTCTAGAAGATTTCAAGTGGAAGAAGAAATATAAATTCCAACAAATTCCCAGAGAGCAAGCAATCCCAACACTTGTGGAAACACTTCAACTTAGCCAGTATCAGAATTATGCAGTATCAACCATACAGCACCAGAAATCAATGGCAATAACAATAGCTATCTCATCAAGATGGCTGCATGCAGAGAAACATCACTAACAAAATTATCACTGTTCAACAAATGGATGGAGATACCACTTAAGTTTTCAGTTATCAGCTTAACTAAATTACCACTATACAAGATCTCTGCCTCTGCAAATGCCTGTGTTTCTAAGAAACATCTAAACAACACATTGATGAATTAGATAATTTTTTTCATGGACTAATTTTTTTTTTTCTAAATCATTGCATCATCAGTTAAGCAGAACTGTCCATCACAACAACCCCCTTCACAAAAAAATAGTGGACATACAATACAGAAAGTAATCTCATCAGGGTCCTTTACATTAGGAAATCAATAATAAAGTGTTCAACAAAATACACAACCACTCATATTTTATCTGTCTCTCACCCAAAAGAAATCTATGCAGGTTTTACACCTAAAATGCAGATGTTAAACTTGCAGATAGAGTACAAGGTGCAGTAACTGAACCATTAACAAGGCTGACATGCCACTCTGGCAATTCCTACTATGGACTTACTTCAAAGACTACCTACAATAATTATTTAACTTCACAATCAGAGTTAAATCACTTCTCCATAAACTCCAGGGGGGGAAAGAATAAATTAAAAAAATAAAGGACTCATTCTTCTTCACTTCCCACCACAGTGATATCAATATGCTATCTAGATTAGCAAGCCCACCAATGTGCCGCTATGACAACCCCTTAATGAAATTGTTATACCATCAAAACCCTCCTTAAAGACACTCTCTCATGAACCAGAGTAAATTTTCTCCAAGGTACATCCAATTTCTCCTGAAAAGTTACGCAACATAATCCATCTTTTCACCCCTCAAGGCAGCAAGAATGCCACCACCAGCATGTGTGCCAGCCTCCCAGACATTGATGGCATCGTGACCTGCCAAGAGTGCTCACAGGTACAAGACAAAATGTTCACACTTAAGTCCAGATATACAGGTTTCTGCTTGACCCACAATAATCCTTTAAGAATTAACTTTTAACAATCAACACGTAATTTGCTGACACAATCCCAAAATGTAATGACATGACAAAGAGATTTAAAACAGCTGCAACACCAAACCTTCGCTAAGCCTGTGGGACACATTTCCAACATCTTCACCCTATGCCTGTACTTTATCACTGATTTGCACCACAAAGTGAGTATTATATGTCTATCAGGCTGAAATATGCCTACACCATTATAATTTTCATAGACACTGTGATGAACATCTATGGTGTCAACTTCAAAATTGTCATATACAGAAAATCCACAAACACAACTTACTCCATTGAACCAGTCACCATCCAAAGTCAGCCAAACAAACTTCAACACACAGCTAGACATTTATACAATAAATCATTCATCATTTTGATCTACACTGGCAGAAAAGAAATCGTATCAGAATGATGCCTCCTAGCCTTCAAATACTCCCCAGCTTAACCAAAGTCATCATTAGATGAAAATGCCCCAAAGTCTGGAAAGCACCAAATAAATCTAATTGTGATTGAGCAAGAAATGTAGAACTGCTAATATGCTTCCAAAATCTCATGATAAATACTTGTAAAACTGACATTTTAATCTTTCATTTCCTGAAAAGTATTTGACTTAATGCTGTGCTAACCTATAGCAGACAAAAATCAAATTCCACAAAACAAATTCAAATAATCCATAAAATTTTAAAAACATCCAGTAACACATGGGGGGAGATATCTTTGTAGATCATTTACCTTCCAAAAATGAAGCTAGTAAGAAGAATTGATAGCTTTATTGTGTGCCAAAGACTCCATAGAGGAACTTCTGTTAGGACGTAACTTTCACCCTCCTCCATTAACTCATAATCTGTCTTTTTTTCCCAAGTAAATAACACTCATACCCCTACTTTCAGTCTCTTCCTCTTGCCAAAATTATCTTCATTCCACAGGTGACAGCTATCTTTCCTTTGGGATGATCTGATGCACAGACAATTACATCCAAAGCAATGGTTCAGACTTTGCACTTTGCATTTAAATTTGGTGCTTCTCTCAGACCTGAGAATGACTGCTGGACACAGGTCCTTTCTCTTACATTTGAACATCAGAACCACAGAACAATCAAAGATTTTAAATACAGCATATTCCATTTCTTGTTCAGGACCTGAATCCTCAGGGCAAGTGAAAAAAAAAAAAAAAAAGACTAAAAAGAAAAATAAGGGAGAAAGGGAGAAGTTAAACAGGACAATTAAGAGAGACTGAGGAGGTTTGCTGGAAGTACTGCTACAGCCATGTGTCCTTTCATACAGAACAGAAACCACTGGAAGCGTCTGAACACCATAACAAGTGGAAAAGTACTACAGCTACTTGTACAGTCTGTACTTGGATATTAGGGGAAACAGAAACTTCACCACAGCAAGTTCTGCTTCTGTCCAGCCAGTTATTCCTAAGCAATATGACAAGATCAAAAATAAGCTTTACCTGTGTTATTCTCAGTAGAGGTGAAGACTTGATACAGTGTTTTCTGTGTGTAGTTCTCTTATTTGAATGCTCATTTTGTACATGAGAATGAGTCTATTATACCCTGTGAAAAAAAAAGGCATATAAGTTATTCTTGTGAAATAAGTGAAAAACACTTGGTATGGCAAAGGGACAATCACCATCACCTTTCATTTTAAAAAATTTTTAAAACATTTTCCATTCTATTAATGGACTGAGCTGGTTATTAGGTTTGCAAAGTCTACCATTATATAAACTTCTTTATCAAAATAATCTTGAGTAACTTCCTGACATATTCTGCTTTTGTCAGATGTGGCATTTGAAGACTCTAAGAAAATCTGAGAAAACATGAAATGGATTATCTCAAAATAACCCCAGATTAGAAACACTATTGTCAAAGTTGACAGTACTTTTCAGGTCTTCTTTCTTGTTTGTTTCTATGAGTGTTGGCTTATTTTAAGGTCTAATATTTATCAAAGGGGAAAAAAAAAAAATAAATAAAGGTACATCTTTACCTCAGGGCAAGATATCTAGTCACACTTCTATGGTTATAATGGGACTGCTATATGAAAGCAGAAGAAAATTAAAAATTGCGAAAGACAACTCAGGTTTATATGGAAGAAAATTAACAGCTTAAATTTCACTTTGGTGCATAATGAGTGGATAATTGACACTCTGGGGACCTTTACTATCTATGAAAACACACTTCTTAATAGAAAGAAAATTAAACACCACACCTTTTTAAGTGGTCCCAAAATATTAGCAATCCTCATAAAACTAAAGAGCTGAGGGAAAAAAAGAAGATTCACACTGTGCCCAGAAAAGTAAGAATTCTATTTTATGTATACAAACCATAGTTCAGAAAACCTGCATGCCTCTGAAATTACAAAATGTCCTTGAATATGTTTACTTGAGTTACCTGCAGCATAAGATAACCAGTTCAGAAATGAATGAAAAAAAATTAAAGATTTCCTATGTGATTATCACATAGAACTGGTATTACAGAATAGATTCTTTTTAAATTATAGAATCACTTTACATAGAATTCAAGATCGTGTGCAGTCACGGCATCACACACAGCACTGACAAATGTACCGATAGCAAGAGCTGCATGGCTTTCATCATGTGCCTTGAATTTGTAGGCATAGTTGGAGATAGAATCCTGACTGTTTCCTTTCCTAAAAAGCAGTCTATCAGAGCTGGAGTTTTTCATAAAACAGCAAAGTTATTTCATAAAATGTGTGGATAGACTGCTCAAACATTTCAGAAAAACCTGTTTATTTTATCTGTTCACTGTGTGTAAATATTCGGTCCTTTAGACCAAACATTATTTTCACAGAGCTTTCTTTTTAAATTATAGTAATCCTGCCAGATCTCCTGAAAATCATAGAATCATAGAAAGATTAGAGAGATTGGAAGGGACCTTAAAGGTCATCTAGTCCCAACACCCTCTGCCATGGGCAGGGACACATTCCACTAGATCAGGTTGCTCAGAGCTCCATCCAACTTGGCCCTGAACACTTCCAGGGTGGAGTATCCACAGCCTCCCTGGCCAACCTGTTCCAGTATCTCACCACCCTCATAGTAAACAATTTCTTCCTAACATCTAACCTAAATTTTCCAGTTTTGAATTTTTACCCATTACTCCTTGTCCTATAACTGCAGTTCCTGATGAAGAGTCCCTCTCCAGCTTCCCTGTAAACCCCCTTCAGACACTGGAAGGGAGCAGCGGGGTAATGCTGGTTCTGAGCAATCACATGTGAATCATTTGCTCTCATTGTTTCCAGTAAATCGTTCTAATCTCAACCCATAACTTTCATCTTCTGTGTCTCCAGTTCTTTGTAGCCTGCCACAGGAAGAGGAGAAGGAGTAAGGAAGAGGCAGCATGGTTTGGAGAGTCTCAGTGGAAGCACTAAATTGGGGAGTACCATTTCTAAATCACAACATGGATGAAGCAACCTCCTCTTTTCCTACGCCACATAGCATATCCATTTCATTGACATTTCTTGCCATTGTTTTGGTCAAAAGCAACCAATATTTCACAAACTACTTTTTATTTTACAAATTATTCTCTTTTAAAATGGGTTTTTTTAAACAATTATTTATTTGCGAATTAAGGTTTCACAAATACATACAATGACTTTATATCCATTTAGAACCAATCTGGATCATTTCTTCTGGGTTCCTTTCATTCCATGCCTTCATCTAAATCACTGGTACCAACAAGGCTCAGTTGAGTTGCTTTCACCTTTTAGGCAACATGGTTTAACAGTATCTTTTAAGAAGGATGTCTCTTGAATATTGATGGCTGAAACCATTTACCTGTTATCATTAAGGAACATGGCTGACCCATTAGAGCTATCTAAACACAGATGTCTAGAAGTACATAAAAGATAAGCTTGCAGATAAAGAGAAAGGACATTACTGCAAGAAGAGTTGAGAAAAACTAGTCCAAACCCACTTAAAAGAATTAAAACAGTAATTCTTCAGACAGGTAGAATTGTTTTGTCAACATGAAAAAAAGTTGCTATATTTATATGGTAAATACAGATGGTTAAACATTTATAATTCATAATAGCTAAACATTTATAATTCATAATACAAAATTTGAGACTATTTAAAGCACTGTGATAGAGCTTTTATTACAGCACAATTGCTTGCATGCATGCTGATTTAAGAACTCTACTTCAGAAAGGTAGTAAACGTTACTGCACTAAAGAACGAAGCCATAATATTCGCTCTGCTACCAACAAAGGCTAAATTCATTCCAGGAAATATTACAAGAAAAAAGTTACTGGAAGAAATAAATTTCTTCAACGGGGAAGACCTTTGATAGTTTATCCTTAAAGTTTATCTTTTTAGCACTAATATGATGTCTCAATCTATTTTCAAGGCAAATTGTGTCATTCATGCTTTAGCAGAGGCTTTTTTAGGCATTTTCTTTATTTTTTCCTATTAACTATATCTTTACTTGTCACAAAAAGGTTGAATGTTCTTTCTGCAACAGTCACTTCCTTTTTTCTAATTTTTTTTCACTTCCACAGAATAAGGATACTTTTTTGGTTTTTAGTCTGTGAAATGCAGTAGATTTAGGAAATAGTGGTAATATCTTATTACTCTCACAGTTTTTTGTGTACATCTAGTTTCCAAGAATGGAATGACAATTAATCACTTCCAGCAACATTTAAAAACAAACAAACAACAAAACCCAAGCTATATTTAATTTTAAAGTTTCAGAGTCAGGTAAACAAATTTTGTGTTGTGATCCTCAAATTAGAGGAATATACAAACAGAAGAATTATGTATATTAATCCCAAACTCATGCAAAAAAGATACTTCAGCATCTAACAGCTGACAAATGAAATTCCAGCCCATTATCCCTCACATAGCAAATCTTTTCTCTGTTGAAATAGGCCTCAGAGATTTTTGATAAAGCTGACACAGCAAGAACATGATCCCACACATTATTACATCTAACAAAGTACTAAGGAATAGTTAGAGCAATCTTTAAAGTAGAAAAAATAATATGCTAGGCTGTATTCAACTCTGAAAGAAAAAAAACTATATAGAAGACTACCAAATTATTCAGAAAGAGTCACTGTGAGATTAAGAAGCCAAAAGACATTTGTATCATTTTTGATCAAATCACTGTACGTTGATCACTGTACATTTTTAAAAACTCCCTTGTCCTCTTGCTTTACAGAAAATTAGCAGGTGAAGGGAAAGCAAAGCCCCTGCAAAAGTAAGAGTTTTGAGCTGGTTTGATGTACACAATCGTCTTCATTCCACAATTCTGTCCTTGAAAACAGTTTAATTCTATTCAAAGCAAAAGTGTTTATTATTAAAGGAAGATTCCTTTTAAAAAAATTAAACTTCAAACACTGCTTTTAAAATGAAAGCAGAATCAGTATTCACATTTTCTTGACACTTTTACTGCTCTCTGACTATACATAGATTTCTTCCCACCTTTCTGTTTTACCTGCCAACACCTCAGATGTATGGAGTCTCACTATGAAGTTAATAGAGCTTGGACTTCCTTTGCAGATTTTAAACAGTGTAAGTATGTACTCTGTATCTGCACATATTGGATAACCTGAGAATTACATTGAAGACCCCCAGATATGTCTAGCAGAGTGAAGCAGGGGGACAGAAGTCCTGTTACATTCACATTAGACATGGGAATTCTCCCTATTTAGATTCCATCACATTCTGGACTCTAGAATTCAACACATGTTGATAGCAGCTTGGAGCAAGTTCAGGGGACAGGTTGGAGAATAGTTGAAGGACTGAAAAATAAATATATCAAAACCTATAGGGCTTAATGTATGAAAGAGAGAGTTAAATTATGACATGATCACAGACTATGAACTCTGCTGGCTTCCTTAGATGGGTAAGTTAGTAGAGGTTACTCTACCTTATCAGACAAATATATAAGCATGGAAAGGGGGAAGGACAGGACCAAAAAACCCACAAAAGTTGAAAAAAAAGCACTAAGGCAAGACACATTCAGACTAAAGTGGTAAGTGTGAGAGTAAATATAAAGGATTCCTAAAATAACCTGTTGAAATCAAGATAAATCACTTGAAATTTTTCACTGGCATAGTGGAGTTTGTCCTAAAAACCGGATCTATATTAACGCAGGTACTGGAATCAGAAATAGGAAAACACTGTTGTCTGTGACACTGTCAGATGAACTCTTCTAGTCCTGAAATCAATTGCAATTAAGAAAAAAAATTATGGTAATGATTTTCTGAAGTTGGTAAAGTCCTTCTTCTATTGAGCTTACTGTATTTCACATGAATAAAATAATAAGACATTTACGGTGATGCGATGCCTTTTGCAATACTGATAGACATTTTTTATTGCGAATTTATTTAGTACATTTGGAATCAAATCACAAAGGGCCCATCTAATCCTGTTAAACAAGCAAAATTTCCTGCTAGATTCTAAATGCTCCTTAACAATTAGAAGTATTATATATGTATATAATCTCTTTGTCTGTATAGTGAAATGACAAACAGTCTGATATGGATTACATAAAGAAAATAAGCTTTTAAACATGGGGAAATACCTTTAAGTGTTTCTCTCAAGTTTATTTTTTTAAATTAAAGCTTCTCAGACTTCTTCTAATGCTACACGAGAAACATCTTTCTGATCTTAAATGATGTTAACATTTCTCTCTGTTCAGTAAGTCTCAGTATCCTTTCAATACAATACAGAAGCATATGTTGGTAACTCTTACTTTTCCTTTTAATGTATTAAATGACCCTGGTGATATTTTTACATAAAGAAAACAAAAATCACTTATATGTATTCTTTGTTTCTTAGCTTTGATGTCACATTTAAATTCATCTCAAAGTGCCATCTTGCTTCTCTCAGATCACATAGAGCATCGAGCCTTGCTGCAGCAGCAATTTGATTGCAGGAAGAAAGGCTGCACATTTAATGAACTCCTTATTTGATCTGCCAATGCAAATGGAGTTTGATGTTATTTCTAACATTTACTTCTACATACTTTCACCATTAGTCTAAGCAAGGATGGAAAACAGAATGGGAAAGCTAAATATCCACAGACACCATCTTACCTACATGTAGCAGTACAGAATTATCAAGGCAAAGACTTCTATGTTAAAAATGTTGATTAGCATAGGATACATAAATAAATATAATACTTTCTTTGGTGCAGCATAACTGACACAAAGTTAAATAAGTAACAATAGAGAAATAAAATAAGAAAAGGTGAAAGGAATGCATTTTAGCTGTTCATAAAATTTATGCGGAACTGAAATTCAGATGGTGAGAAAGCTTATTCTGTTTGATAGAAAGTTCAGAGAAGAACAATCCAGAAACCATTGACAGACTGTGGACATACAAGGGCAAAGCTAAATCAGATTTTGAAAGAGGGCTAATACGAGGAAAGGTCTAACTTCCAATCTATATCAGTATAAACCCACAGAATCTGTGTTTGAAAAAAAAGTTAAAAGCTGGGAGTTGAGAAAACTTGTAAGGCAAAACTACAATTTTTTAATTTATGTATACTTCTAGATTCTGACACAAGAGTACTGGAGATATTAAAGTGTCACATGTGGGAACAATTCCAGAGTGAGTGAATAACAGGGAATGTCAATAGAGCCAGAACGCTATCAGAGTCTTTTCTACTTTGACTTCCTACTCAGGAGCTGATTGTGGAAAATAATGAATGGCCCAAAATATAAATTTTTTTTAATTGCTCAAAAACTTAGAGACTGTGTATCATATGATAGAACAATGAAAAATGCAGAGAAGTGGTGAAAAAATAAATTTTGTGTTCATATGAAAATATTAAATGATACTACATATATTGGAACTTTGACACAAATGTTTCCAGACTTCCTAAGTAGTTACAGTCAATTTAAAAAAAGGCTTCTAAATTCTTCTTTTGTTCCAATACTACCCCTCCCATTTTATGCACATAAAAACTAAACCTATTTCTGCAAATGAAAATACAATTTTCTACAGTTAGATGCTTTTTTTATTTCTCTCTATCATAAGTGGAAACAACAACCTTTTGAAAGGAATCAGCAGCTCCACTGTAAAGACATATTAGGTTGAGTTTCTAAAAAGCAGAGACTTAGTACTTTATCAACACAATTCTTGCAGAATATAGTGTCATATATAGTAACATATAGAGTATATATTTTTTTAACATGTACTATGTTATATACTATATATAATGATATATACTATGTTATATAATAAATATAATACAGTGTTGAGGACCAAAATGTGTATGCTCGTGTCTTGAAAACTTAACCAGTCATACTTTATATTCATTAAAAATTACACACATATTTTGCATTGCCTTGCAGGTAAATTAAGCATACATTTTCTCCTGCATAATTAGCCTCATTTACTAAAAAAATCAGTAAAAGCATACTTTCAGAAAAAGTGTGTCAGCAACTTAATTCTGTTGAGGTATTTTATCTCTGGTTGATTGGAAGCTGTTCACTGCTATAACTTTTTTCCAAATTAAATACGGAATTATCTTTCTTAGATGTTCATAGTTTTGTTTCACTTCTACACCCTTCTGAAAGAAACTTTAATTACTTAGCTGATAGTATATCTGTCATTAATCTTGTTAGAAAAAAAAATAAGAGCTCCTTAGGGGAGGGAAATTGTTCTCTTTATTCTGTCATTTCATGTAATCAGATATGAGTACACCAATAAAGAAGCACAAATAACCTTTTTGATTCCTTTTGTTCTTATTGTTGTAAATAGCATCACTAACCAACAAAAAGGAAAATACATGGAAGTCTTCCATGCACAACATTTGCAATTTCAGAGAATATATTTTCCTAATTCACTTTTCCTTTTGTTCTCTTGATAAAGAAAAAGGTTTCTGCAAATTATGCTCTTGTAAATATACAGTCATGCTTTTCAACAGCTCAGAGGCTGCTCTGAGTTTTTTCCTGATGTTAGATTAAAAGATGTTTTTCAAAGAAGAAATAGATGAGCATTACAAAGTTACATCAATGTGTAAGAAACTTTTCTCTAAGGAAAAACAAAATCCTGTTTCCACTGGAATAAAAAATGTGTGTTATTGTTTAAAGAGAATAATCATCACATATTTTTGCTTAATTATATAGAATTAGGAAAAATAAATGACCATGGGATTAAGAATGCTTTGCATGTAAATGCTAAATTCATGCAAGAAACAAAAACTAGTGCTCCTGCACTATTATAAAATAACATTGAATTGTCATGGGATCGGTGGTAGGATAACTATTTAATGTTGTAAACATTTGAATAATTACTTAGGATAAATATTGATGTTTTATTGTAATGTAAATGGTTTTGTAATTTCTCTAATTAAATGCCGTTACAAGAAATTCCAGTTACAAATATAGAACTTGGATGCATAGCAAAGGCTGATAAAATTAATGTTTGGATACATGCAATACTAATTAGGAAAAAAAATATTAGAGGTTTCTCATACAGACTAGGAATTCCAAAACAAGAGTTCTGATCCCATCATGGACTTTAAGGTGTCTTTTATTTTATAGCAGCTGGAATCTATCACTCTCTAGCTACTCCTGTGAATTAAAACTAGATCCAAAGGAACTAAAAAATTTGTTAGGTGATAGTCTTGACCATTAAGATGACTGATGTCTCTGGAAAAGTTAGAAAAATTATTTACAGGCATGACTGAATGCAAAAGGAGACCAAGAAAACCTCCTGTGGTGTGAAAAAAAGTCATCAGTGCTGAGCTGCAATGGCAAAGGAATTTGAAGCAGTAGTCTGATCTGGAACTGAAGGTGCTTTGTGGTTTCCCCCTCTATAGCCAGAGCAGCCAGAAAAGCTGAAGCCAGAGCCACATGTTGTTTTCTACAAGGTTTTACACAGATCACCATATATGATAATCTAAATCTCCCCAGCAGAATCAGTGATCACCTGAAGAATGAGATCAGTTCAGTTTGGTGGGAACTTTTTAAGCCAACTTAAACATTGTTTTCCATATGAGGAAAAAGAGGTCAATGCTGAAACTAGAATTGTCTAAAGACATTCTCAAGGGCAATTGCATCCATGTATATCTAAATATGCAGGGCAAGAGATACATACAAGAAAAACAGACTGTGAGACTGAGACAAACATTGTGGACCTCACAGATCAGTTATTTTTAACTGATGTTCAATATTATATAATCAGAGATTTTTAGTTCTAATTTTTTTTTTAATTTTTAGGCAAAGAGGGAAAAAGAAAAGAGGAAAGGGAGAAGATAAGGAAGTCTTAAGTGGGCCAACACTACCAACACACCCCTCAAACCAGGTGGGAAATGCCATTAAAAAAAAAGTGTACTCACTGGGTTTTAAAGGTTCAGTGCTCTGCCCAGATACTATTTTAGGGGCGGTAGATGTTAGGTTTGCATGCCAAACACCATCGCCTTCTAAACTCCAGGTAATATTATCTGTTACTGCCTCTTACACTTCCATCCATTGTAGGAAAAGCAAAATCTATTATATAAGTTTGCCAGAAATTATTTGCCAGATGAAAGTCAATCCTCAGAGGAGTGTTAAAACCCACGGAGAATCAAAGATGAAGAAATCTTGTGATCACCCAGCCACTTCAACTCCACTTTCCAAAAAACTGGGTAATATTTGGCTGAACCCGCAGAGAATTCAATGATCACATCAATTTTTGGGAAACTATTCTGAGGAGTGAAGAGTTGTCTCACACTCAAGAAGGACAGACCTCAAAATTTTAAAAGCATATCAGAAAGTTTACAAGCAAAGTGTATTAATTCTGTGCTTTTCCAGGAATAAAATCCGTGACTGTTTCCATCAATCACTGCAATAAATATCACATGGAAAAGTAAAAGAAGAAGTAAACATTACCTTAAGATACATATACACAAGAAATTTCAGTCTAAAGTGCAAATTTCTCTGGGATCTGCCAAAGACAGGGCTTATTTATGTCAGGAATAAAGGTCCTGAGATGAAAAACTTTTTGTCTCTAATATTTTCTTATTGAAATTTTGTAAAATGAGAATTGCATTTCAAACTAAAAATATGCACATACACATGCACAGCCTTTGATTTTTACTTTGTTTTAAACAAAATTATAATAGCAAAAGTACTCACAGCATGGATATTTTGTCTTCCAAAATACTGTTTACTGAGCTTCGTAAAAGCATTCTGAAAGGAGGTTTTTTATGTTAATGGTGCACATTACTCTTAGAAACAAAGATTTAAGTACTTTACAGATGGTTTGAGCATCTTTTCAAACACTTTCCTGAGCTCTGCTCTGTTCTTTCAGATAGGAATGACTGATGATTCATTCTGATATTCCTTCCATTCTACACAGGAAGAGATGGCTTCAAAATGCTGGGAAAATTCCTGCAGACATCTCGAGTCCTGTGCCTTCAACCAACTAGTTAGGACAGTATTGGCATTCTACACTGTTCAGAATGTGAGAATAAAAGCACTAAACTAAAATTCAGGTTAAAAGACCCTAGCACTCTCTGAAGTATGTTAAATAAGAGAAACCTGCCACCTAAATATCCCTAGATGGCCTGCAACAGTATTTATATTTATTTTCACTTCTCTTAGTGATGACACAAAGTAAATGTGTTCATTTGGTCATCTCTAGGAATTGAGAGCTAGGGATTTGCACCTTCCCAAACCTTCCCATTTTTCCTGTGAAAGGTCAGACAGATTGTCACAAGTGCGTCTGCTACTACAGAAGCAAGTAAAACTCATACACTGGGAAAGATTTTTGTAGAGGAAGCACTATACATTCATATTACTTTAAATACAGCTATTACTCAAATCTCACCAGCCTTTTGCCTGAGTTCTCAGTAATCACTGTGGTAACAACATTTCTCCCCACTGGCAAGGAGCAAAGCACAGCACTGCTCTACGATTTTGCTCTTTCCGTTCTGACATACGCTCACTTCAATTTGTATTCAATAAAATCCTGCACTTGAAGTATGAGCACTTCTATGAAAAGAAGCAATGAGGTGGAAAACTGTCTTTTGAACTTTTTCTTTCACTGTTGAGAAAGTCATGGTATATTTCAAACGACTAGGAACTGTTACAATCTCTGAAGGCATGTACCCTGGAATGAATTTAATTTAATCCTTACAAAATAACTTGAGTGGAAAACACAGTTCAGAAAGAGATAGTGTACTGTGAATTGCATTTACAAAGAAATGCAATGATTTACTGTACAACTATAATCTCTCCTCATACTCTACTGTGATGTTATGATTTTATATAGTGCCATTTTCTCTCCTTGTAGTGAATACAATTTTTGAGTTGTCAAAAATTATTTAGATTAACTTGAAATACATAAAACCCCTTGAGAAATATTCTGCATGCTGTGAAATAAATGCAAGTTTTGCGTTTGCCTGGCTTCTTTAGAGAGGGAAATGATCATCTTATCATGTAGTAAACACAGAAAGATTCCAGAATAATTGACAGCAGCAACTGACACAGACTTCATAACACATGATGCAATGAAAGATGAACAATTACCAGCTCCCAAAAGTTTATTTCACTATCAGTTTAGTTCCCATTGAAGATTACCTCAAACTTTATTACTCAAAAAAAAAAAAAACCTCAAAAATTTGCCTCAGCTAAAAGTTGAAAGGCAGAGAGGGCCAGTGAAATTCATGTGCAGCTCTATGCAGCATGATGAGTACTGAGGTCCACTGAATACATAGACGCCTTTCCAGGATCTCCACCTATTTTTAAATTACATTGCATTGAAAACCTTGCTTATCACTTAAGAAAATTAAAGGGTTTTTACAAAAAAACTGTATTATAAAACCCACCTTTGCAATTTGTTCCTTAAAAAGCAAACACACAAAGGACTATTTGTCCCCACTGGAAGCCCCCAACAAGCAACTGGTTGATGCCCCTTTCTGAATTGAAAAATGGAAAATGGAGAAGGCAAAATGAAGAAAGCTATTTCTGAAAATAATAAAACAGTCTTAGTTGTAAGCTTTAAACATACTGCAAAAGGCACATGTCATGGCTGAAGTAATTCTCCATTTTCTTAATAACTCTAATAGATTATTTTTTTTCAGTGTTTAGAAAGACAAGTAGCACTAGAATCTAGACAGGTGCAATTCAGTGCACCTCTGTAAACAAACTCCTTATTACACAGGTATCCCCTGGGCAGCATGTGACCAGTGAAAAACATCCTACAGCAACACACTCTGGTAGAACAAACAAACTGCAACAAAGCACACAAGTAAATCCACAAAAAACAAAACCCCACAAACACACACCACCAAATCTTGGTGGTCCATGCAAGGTCTTCATTATATACACCTCCAACTATGTGTCCAAAAACGTAGCATTTTATCTCTTACAGGCACGTGGAAGAACAATGTGAAGTTTTTTTATACATACACTCTAAAAAACCATACTAGGGAGTTGCCATTTGTTTCAAAAGATAATGCTAACTTTGAAAAGAAGACAAGCAAGGACACAGGAGTGCATTCTGCCTTACTGCTGGTAGCTTCAGATGACTCATGCAACGACTTAGGAGCCAAACAAAAGCAAAAAGAAAAAGAAAGGAATTAATGATAGATGCTACAGCTGAGAAGAGACATGGATTTGGTGGGGGGTTTTTCCAGTGTTGTCCTCTCTTTATCCTGGTCAATGGGATTGCACAGCCCAACAGGGCACAAATATGAGGTTAGCTCAAACCAATCTGAAAATGTGATCCTTTGTTAATCTCATGTGTGAACCTTTCAAGACAAAATCTGATAATTTCAGGTAAGTCCATCCTTACATTAGTTCAGTGATTAAAATTTGCCATGGATTCACACTTTCTTCTGCACCTAAGTCAGAAAAACCAAAAAGTAAACATTAACAGAGTTCTAAGCCACCAGTTTACCCACACATCAATGGAAATGGATTTCAACATAGGAGTATTTGATAACCCATCTAACAAAGATTTGGAAACCTCCAAATCCCAGAAGCTTGGAGAAAAATGAAATGTTGACATTGAGAGCTTCTGTAAAAACATCAAATGCACTGCAGAGATCCCCATAGAGCAATCCTGTACTCACAAATAACATAAGATGGAGAAATACAGGGATTTGTCCTCCACAAACGCAGATATAAGAGAATTATTGTCTCATATAAATTCAGTAATAAGGCCTCCTTAAGGGATAGAAAAAGTATAGAATTTGCTTTTGAGTAACTGAATAAAGTATAGCTTTAAATGTACATTCAGAAACTGAATAACGGATGATTAAAACAAGGACCTGGAAATACAATTATAAAAAAATATTATGCAGGGTCACAAGCTTCCAGCTTTAATCATAATTTGGAACAAATTTCACCATGAATAGCTCCAATTGCACTACTTACAGGAATTACTGCAGATGACAGGGCATCACTAGAAGCGTCAGGACAAAACATTCCCAATCTTAACATTTACAACACCCATATTTACCTAAATTTCCATTTGAAATGCAGCTACTCATCTACTGCAGATGGTCTTTTCCTGAGTTTAAAGCGAGAAAGAATTAAAGAATTATCACCATTCATGCTTTGATTTTCCAATGAACTTCAGAACATAGAATTAGGCCTTTTCATAAGCCTGAATGTATCCTAAAAGGATGGAAAAAAATTGCAGGCACTGTCAAGACATGGAGGTAATGAGTCCAGTGAAGATCACCATCAATGTCACATAGTTCAGTCCCTGAGAGTGTAGGCAAAACAGTTTTTCAAAAGAACATATGGAATCAATGATTCTGTCAAAGTTATACAGAGAAATATTTTAACACAGGACAGAGATAACACAAGTACATTAATAACTAGAGGACAGTTTTACAAGGAATACTAATTCTTTACTTGGCAGAAGAAAACTGGTTCCCTATATAATAAAATAAAGGTAAATTAAATTTTAATTCAGCAGAAACATAAAATCTTACAAAAAATTATTTGCAACAATGTACCAGAATTTCTCAGAAGAGGATAGAAAAAGACATTTTCATCATATACAAGGACAGCTAGCCAAGAAGAGGATGGTCTAAAGTAATTTGAAGAAGGGCCTCTACCAATTTGAGGGAACTATAGACTCAGGATGGAAAATGTTGCAAGTAGTCTGCTGTGGTGAAGTAATATCAGAAAGAACAAGAAGGAAAATGTATGCATAAAAGGCAGGACATGAAAGTATTTTCCAGCTTCTGTGTTACCCTGAAAATGACTTAATTCAATCCTGGAACATGTTTTAGGATGATATACCATCATCCACTCCACTGATTTTCAAGGAATATTAAGCCAATGGTACAAAGGGGAAGGAACTAGAAGCCCTCCCTAGCCAGTTTTTGACCCGAATAATCAAAATCTCAGACATCTGCAGCCAGAACAGAAGTAGACCAAGACACTCAGGAAAGATTTACTTCACTTCATGAAGTCTCATCATAGCTCAAACAGTACATTGAACAAAGAAAATGAAGAGATACATTTATTAACGAATACCAGGATGAACTAACAAAGGTTCCCTTCTGAGCCGGAGGCCACCAGCAATACAGTGCTGCAAACAACAGATTAATTTCTTCTGAAATCCCTTGAAGACAAAGCTTTGTGAAAACATATCTGTGGTTGAATTCAAACAGCTACTGTTCTGCCTTTAAGAAGTATATCCAACCATATCACTCATGACTGGAAGTTTTCCACATTAAGCATTGTGACACACCTTAGCATCAAAGTATGCCTGTTCTCCTAGAAGTTAAGCTTCCCCAAAAAGAGGAACTCCACCATAAACCAGAAAATAATCTCTGGTTTACATAAGTAGTTTGAAAATTTCGTATTCAGATTTTTTTTAAAATAACTAAGAAAGAATGCAGCTGTCCAGCTACAGAAGCTGTCATATGTATTTCACTACCTCTAGCTAAAGTGGTTTCTCTCATTTTCAGAGGTTCTATACAGTTCAGTAACAATAGAAGTACGAAAATAATCAAAAATATATTTATAATCTCCTTTTAAGGTGTTCCCAGTATCTTCCTACAATACAGGAAGAAGAAAAGGAAGAAAATCCATGTAAGTTAAAACCTGAGGATCCACTCCAAAGCTCACTCATCAATGAGAACCATTTACTTTATTCATCAGATACCAGATGCTACCTATCAGGAACCAAATTCTAAATATCAGTTGAATATCATTTTATAAACTTGTATTCACTGAGAAGGACATCAGAAGCAACCAAAGTAGTTCACCATTTATGTAGGATTCTGAGGAAATAAAAATAGTGCTGCTTACAAAATTAATGTTTTGTTGGGTTTTTTTCTCCTGATATTTGTTATTTCTATTTGGGGTTTTTACAGCTGAAAGTATCTAACAACACAAAATAATAGAAGGATATTCCATGGTACACGTCACAGCAGTTTCACGTGTATTTTATTCTTTTGTACCTATTTTCTCCTGAATTTTGGGAAAAAAAGCAAGACCAGAGAATTACATTTTGTTGTTACCTAGTCTGATGTTATTTCGTCTGAATGCAAGCTTCATTTTGCATTAAATGGATCAAAATATTTCTAGAAGCTTTTATTCTGAAGCAATACAAAATATAGCAAGAACTCACAATACAGAATATTCAGGGTTTATGTTGTCCTTATGTAAACCTTTGAAAAACATCCCATTTAGAAATTAGTTTGCCTTCCTCTGAACAAGCCAATTGCAATATGATTTTGAGATCTGATCTCATATCTGTTCAATAATTATGAGACCAGAAAAAATGATTAGATTTTTTTGTACTAATTTTATTGGGTTTTATTTCCTTGAGCTAATTACTTAACATTTGCTTTCACCAAAGGCGAATAGCATTTTATGGAAAAACTGTATCTGAAACAATTTCAAATCTGCTGACCATCAATGTTGATGGTGTTGCACAGAGCAAATCATCACAAGCAATATCTTAACATAGTAACATTTCTTGCAATTTTAAGGTTACTAAGGAAATAAAGCTTTCTAAGAACTTTAACAGTTCAATATAGAAAAAACTTTCAGCAATGCTTATTACGCTTACAACATGTACAGTAATCAGCTTTTGAATGCAAATTAGGAGGAATTAGGATAAAAATTTAATCTCTGCAGCACCAACAATTGCAAATTGCCTTCTAACAATGGAAATCCTTGTTAAGATGCAAAGGAGAAAAATGACTAACACTCTTCATTATAAAATAATGGTAATAATACATAATTATAATTTATTAACAGATAGATGTTAATGATTAATGTAATCAGTTTACTTTTATATTCTGATTCCTTGATCTGTGCTCCCAACATTTATATTTTTATGTTGCATGGTCCATAAATTGAGATAACACATTCAAAAACTCTGCCTCATTTATTCAAAAATTTTCATTCCTACTCAGGTGTTGGTCAAATAGCTTCATTTGCAGAATAGACTCTTTGTTATACAACTTGCCATTGTCCACCAAGACAAAAACTCATTAAGTGTTGAATATTTTCAGAAATCATTGAAATTAGAGAAGTTTTGGGTGGCAGTTAGAACAGCCGCACTGTGTTTTTTAAAAACAGATAATACTTGTGAAGTTTATGCTCCAATCTAACAAATTGTTCTCAGTTCCCTTCTATAGCATTTGAAAAATTTGGCTTAAATGCTCAATATTAAAGAAAAAATAGAAGTTCAACCAATTGTTTTAATGAGACAGATCTAATAGAGGTGCCAGAAAATGCAGTTGTCTGGAAATGTTTGAATATGTAGTTGTGAGATGTAAACTTGAGAAAACATTTCACTGGTAATCACTGCATCAAGATAAGATTTTTGTGGTCTTTTAGCATGAACAAATCCTGCTTAGCTTAACTACAAAATCCCATAAGGACACTGATTGGCAAGCTGTTAATGATACACGTTTAAAATTTTCTCCTTTCATAAGAATGCACTGAAATTTAAAAGCAAATTAAAAATAAGCACATGCACATGTCCATTACTAATACATGAACCTGCATACCTATATTTCACAATTGCCTTGTAATTTGTTGTAGAAAAACTAATTTTTTAAGCCACTGGAGCTGGATAATGTCTTTTCATATCTGTTTTGCCCCATTACTTTTAATTTGAGTAAAAAATAAATTGCAGTCTTATGTTAGAATTGTACCACAAACAAAACACAGTGCAATTAAACAGCAAACCTTCAATGTACAAACCAAAAGTCATAAAATGTTGGAAAAGCATTAGGTGGTGTCTCTGGCTGTAGATAGGGGGAGGAGGTAAGAGTAGGATCCTTACCTGCAACTCCAATAGTACATTTTCATTCTGACAGGATTTTTGCTGAAAATAGAGAAAATCTTACTTCCCCCCCCCCCCCCCCCCCCCACTTGTTTTAGATGCTTTCTTTGGAACCACCTAGACAACAACAAATATTGTAACAAAGGTCTATTGGCTTTTCCACTACATAAACAATAAACAGAGCTGGTGTGTCTACTTCTCCTGCCTCGCATGGTTCTAGGCCGTGGTCAGGGTGCACACCTGGAGAGCCAGGCCGTGGATACACAGCCCCTTCTATGCCCACCTTCCCTCTCAGTGCAGCAGTAGGTGCCAGCAGCTCCAAGGGGGAAAACATGAATACTGTTTCCTGGAATAAAAGGATTTGCATCTAAATATCTACTGACATAGCTTACATTCACAACATACCATACAAAATACAGTTGTTATCATAATGGACAGTAACTCCACTTTTAGAAGACTGAATTACAGGGCTATACTTTAGAAATAGACCAAGTCCTCTGCAATTCAGGATGCATATTAAAGAATGAGATTATTCCTTCCAACAGAGCCATGAGGACAAAGATCATACTCATGAGAAAATGGCTCAAGAATTTGAACAACACTTGTGACTTCCAGTTTCTTCCCCCTTGGTTTTTGTATCTTTGTAACACATCTATAAAGCATCAACAAGCAACAGTTGATCAACACTTTTATTTATTTATTTATTGTTTAGGTCTCCAGATATCACTTGTACAGAATTAGCCATATACTGAGACACACATGAACAATTTAGTAGGAAGTATCATACAGCATAGGCTCTTCAGCACTCATTTTGTTGGGTTCAAATGTGAAATCTATTACAAGTTAGAATTTTCCAAACTGGAATGTTATTTAAAATTTCTTAATGTAACCAAGGTGTTTGGAAAACTTTGAAGTTGGTGGAAGAGTATCCAGTCATTAAACTTCCAAAACATTACTGATAGCAGAATAAACCTAAGGAACATCCTACAGAAGAATAAATACTTATGCTATTTAAGTTATAACCACAATCAGAGCATTTTTTAGTTTGCCACAACTATTATGAAAAGAGGAACAGTGGCCAGGTATTTCAGCATGAAAGACTTTGTGCTAACAGCTACCACTGAACAGCAGCTTAAATTGAGTTCTCAGCATCTGAAAACTACAAGAGGCAACTCTTGAACTGACTTCATCTCCATCCTGCCAGAAGGGAAATGAAAGTATTTTTGGAGAAAAAAACATTGAAAGAAAAATATCTGAGGAAAAGGAGCATAGGGGAAAACCTGAGCTGTAAATTTTAGAAGATTATTCCAAAACTGATCTCAATCCTTCAGATTCAGCAAAAAAATGGCAGCAACATTATTTGCAATTTGTGTTTCTAATTTGCATCATGCACATCTAATATATATTTCTCCAGTGTCTCTATGGGAATATCAGTAGAACTATTTTAATATCGTACTAAGATCAGGATAAACCCAGGAAATCTTTTCCATTTTCTACTTTTTAAAAATGAAATTAAAGCATGAATGATTCAAATATTGATCCTTGCCATATACAAGGAACTAATACTGCTTCTCAGATCCTGCCGCTGCTTGTGAGGTGGGCCGTAAGTACTGCAGCAACACTAATTGCAGGTAAATGTCAGTATTTTAATGCCAAGCACTTGGCAGTAACTTGGAAAAATTTCTAGTTTAACCCTCATTAATAATGCATTAGCAAACATTTTTATGTTCTTAAGAATGACTGCCCTATTACTTTAAGAATATTTGAGAAGGCATTAAAATTAGATTTACTGATAAGTAGTAACACTCTGGAGATTCCCATTGGAAAAACAGGTACTACACATTCACACTATGCTGGTATTCCTTATCTGTCCCATTCTGATGCTGTTTTATAAAGTCTCTTAAACAATTTTGAAAACCATGGATAATTTTAAGTTGATGGAATAAAATTAGTTGAGCCCCCAAAGCTGCTCTGTAATGGCTCTTATTTGTCTTCAGTTCAGTGAAATGTAGGATCACCATTTCCTTTCCCAGACTCCTTAATTATCCCTTCTCTGCTCCTTTTAATTTAAAAAATAAATTGTTTCCACTGACATGTTCAAAGCCTTAAGGAAAAACATTTACAACTTCAGTATAGCATAAAAGCTGTTAGAGATGAAATCTAATCTTTAGACTTTATGGTGTCTTTTTAATACACTTAATGATAACTGTTATGATCATTACTATCCAGCCATATAAAAAAACTAAACAGGAATACCTCCCAAGCACAGCTTCACTTCAGTTCCTATATTACAGACAAAAGTGGGTTTTTTTAATTTCCTTTTGTACGAATTATTTTTGATAAGAATTACTTTTGAAAGACATGCAGAAGTATGGAAAGAGCTAACAGATTTAATAGAAAATTGAATCTCTCACCATTTTACATTACATGGATACAACTTTTGTTCCTCATTTGGGTCTTTGCTGTTGACTACATTTCAAAATTAGATTTTTCACAAGTTATTACTACCTTTATAACTGGAAAACAATCTTTACATTCCAGACAGAAATCTTCCAAATATCATAGTTTCTAACCGAAATTTCTGAAGAAGGAATAATTAGTATCCCCTCATCAATGAGATTTTTCATAAGCAATGGCCCAGCCTTCTTTTTAGTGGTGCTCAGAATAACTATCACACAGATTTTAGAAACTCTGTCATATCCATTCCTATTATTACATTACACACTCAAAACTTGAAATTAGTCTTTCACTTGAGCTAGACCAACATCCTTAATGTCATGAATTATATTCCTCTGGGAATGTGGAGGGAATTCATTGCCAACAAATGTGCCCAGTTATCATTACTAAAAGTAGCAGATTTCAACAGTACTTTGGCTGGGGCCACAGCAGAAGCTTCTGGGACATACCAGAAGTATCTCTCAGTTCAAAGTTTGCAATTTATTTTGCTTAGTGACAGAAAACTATCAACATAAAACAAAAATACCTACTTAAAAATTATATGACTAAAATTAATATCTAGATCTCAGCACAGCTGCAGATCAATATCAGTCTTAAAGCTGTTCAGACATACTAAGACTGTGTCCTGTGACATTTTGGAGCATTCCAACCCAGCAACAGCAAAAGCAACTAGAGATTTTCTTGTTGGTGGCTGCAGAGGCAAAGACAGCAGGAGCAGCAACACTAAGCAGCAGCTTTAAAAAAAAAAACACCCCAGGTACAAAAGAGCTACCCTGAATTAGTGGAAGCAGCAGCTGCCTTTTGATATACTACTCTTTTCCATTTCTTTGTCTTTCAAATATTATCAGAATTTTCCCAAAAAACAGCAGTGGCATTTAATATTTAGGGATGATAAACCCAAGACCAGCCTAAAAGAACAGCAAGGCATACTTATCCAGCATAAGGTTACTGCAAAGTATGTAAAAGGAGGTGGGGGGGGAAGACTCTATATATAAACAAGGCAAAGGAAGAAAAGGAAAAAAAGAGAAAAACAGTGTAAGCACATAATAGCCATGCTGAGGAAATTGTTATTGCCTTATGTAGAAAGGGCAAAAACAAGCAACACCAAAATATTGTTGTGCTGAGAGTGTGTTAACTTTTTTCTGGTATAAAAAGTACTGGAATTTGTGATGCTATTCTTTTTATTTCTCTTATCACAGACTTAAATAGGATTAGATCACCTTGCACCAAATGTAAAATTTAAAGCTTCCGGCAGTTAAATTCAGATTTTCCATCCCTGTTATTTCTGCAGAACACTTCAAAAGAAAAATGCTACAGAGATACACATAATGCATGCTGAAAATCTACATGACATTGCACAGTACATTCATTTTAATACCTAAAAAGTGAACACATGTAGTAGCTATGCCGAGTCAGTGCCACACTAATGGCTCTAAAACTATTTCATTAAGAAGCAGAAAACCAGGAAACAGTGAAATGCTTAATGTAAAATGAAAGTGCATTGAATACAGAATATTTGTACAATACAACTTTCAAATTAAAATTATCCCTATTACATATGACCCAGTTGTATCTAAAATGTCTTTGTAATTTGCATTCACCCTGTCATCATGTTTGATTTTATCTGTATTTTTTTTCACTTACACAAATAAATCTTGCATGTTTTAGGTTATATCCTATAATCTAATTTTAAAGGGATACTGTATTTTGATAGAGACCTTAACAGCCACTGCTCTCTAAAGAATGGGATAATATGACAAAGCTTACTAAAAAAGGCATTATTTCACTGCAAAAATTATCTCTGTGATGTTATTCCACTCACTTTAACAAAACCCTCATAATTTTGACTTTGTTTCCCCTTAGAGAATTGCCCCCAATTATACCCATAAACCCTTGTGCATTTTCTACACCTCTCTGCCTAATTAAAGCCTTCCTATTCTTATTTCCTAAACATTTCTTCACTCCTCACTACAATGACATCTTTCTTATATGATTCTTAGAGTCATATCTTTGAGTCAGATTCACAGCATCTGTGGAAATGACTAAAATCAGGGACTCTCACCCTGGCAGTGGATTTGGCAAGGTGGTTAGAAAACAAAGCACCTTTTTTAAGGGTATGCCCTTATATCAGTGAAGGTTAATTGTATATTCAGCTGCACCACGAAAAGGACTGTGCAACTGTGAAGGCAGGTCTGCTTGGAGTCAGAGGGGGGAATAAGAGGTACCTTCCAACTTAAATTTTTCTAGAATATTATTTGTGGAAGGCCTTTACTCATTTGCATATGGTCTCCTACATGGCTCAGAAAAAACCTTCAAACTCTTCTCAGAACTAATAGGATGCAAAAGGAAGAAGATGGCAGCTGGGATCTTTGGAGCACTGTGGGAGAAGCTCTGCTCCATTACATTTCTGCCAGCACCAATGGTCAACAATAACCCTTTCTCAGCACTGCTTAGTTTCGCACAAAGGGGACAGTCAGTCACATTTTTAGGTCCTTCAAGCTGATTCTAAGTGAAAACAAAATCCAAGAATCTAGCAAAACATATTCTCTAAAACGCAAGGCAACAACTTTTAAGACTCAATATACCAGTTTATGATCTGAAAAATGTGGTGATTTCTGTAATACCATAGAGACAAAACACAATCCTTTAACAGCCTAAAATGTGCTTGATACATGTACTAAGTAAATAACACTGCTTTGCCATTTACATAATATTGGAAAGCTTCAGGGGTTTTAAGCAGATTGTTAACATTGCAGCTATTTCAGAAGTTCTAATGCACTTTGAACAGCTTAAGTAAGCACTGAATTACCTTCATAAATATTAGACAATAGACTACAATAACAATCTTGTTATGAATCTCCAGCTTTATTTGTCCTGTTGGAATGGTTCATTCTACATTGTTGGCACTTTGCTCTAACAGCCAGAGACTCTTAGAATTCCTGATCACATTACTACACTCAAAAGCCTCATTATTTCAAAATGTTTTATCATCAACTGATCATTTTTAGATTACTTTGGGGACAATTCTATAAGCCTGTTCTTACAAGATTAGCATCACACTCCTTAACTATATTTTGTTTACTTAATTCTACAGACTCCTAAAATCTAGAAATTTCGAGAGGTAGATAAAAGCTTCCTCATCTGAAAGAAACAGGTAAATTCCTTATTTTCATTCATCTGGTAAAGTATCTTCCCAAATATGAAGGTTTATTTTCCTTTGCATTGTTAATATGGTACTTAACTGGGGTTTAAACAATGTACAAAGAACAGAGTACATACACTACAGCCATATCACTCCATGCTGTGTTCTAATTAGGCTTTAGCAAGTAAATAGAAAAGGACTGAGTCAATATTTGACTGAAGGCTTTCCAATGAACAAGAGCATCTGCAGAGACAGTTCTGTCATGTTTTACATGCAAATCTGCCTTCTGAGCCACTGTCAACAATCTGACCTTGTGTTAACAGTGCAGGAATATTTCTGTACTCTTTAGTTATTGGTAATTCAGTAGCCTTATGTTCTTAGTCAACAGCTGGGAGACAGAGCACTGAGCTGAATTTACAACCTCTTCCTCCTCCACTGAAGCTTGCTGCCGCAGCAGACTTGCATGTGTAGATCCTAATTCATTAAAATGCAGCTGTGGCCTGGGACTCAGCAGAGAAATCAGTTTGTCCCTGACCCACACAGCACAGCTGCTGAGCTGAGCCTGAGCACTAGATTCTCCTTCAACCCTACTGATAATTCCCTGTCTCTTTCTCATCCCTGTCTTCTCACAGCTTAAGGAGCCCAACAGTTGCCTGTCACACCCCCCCCAAGCTTCTACAGCCCCCTTCCTCTTCAGCTTACTTCACAGTCCAGCCTGTTCTTGACCCACTTATCCTACACCCTCTGCTCCTTCAAACCAGCCACCAGCACCTTCTCTGTACAGCCAAGTCTCTGTATCAGCCTAGAGCTCAAGACAAGAAGGCCATGGCTTCCTATAATATCCTCAAATCAAGGAATTTCCAAAGTAATTTATCTGAGTTCAAATGACTTTTACTGAGCAGACTTCCTACAGTTATGACTAAAAAGCCAGTGTTCCTGTTAAAAGCAGCAAGACATGGAAGCTGTCCACATCTTCACAGAGAAAACCTGTAACATTCTTTCAAGGTGCACTAAACACAGTTCATTTATTTCTCTCTCCATTTTCAACCCACTGCCGGGAAAAATGTCAAAGCACCCTTTCTCTATCATTTATTGGAGATGAAACAACACAAAATATTTTCTGCTGTTTTTACACTCTCCGAAAAAAAAACCTTTCTAACTTTGATGTTTACTTAAGAACACAGAAAGGTTTCAGAGAGCCTTCTGATAGGAAAAGAAATTGCTGAAGTGCCACAAACAGAAAAAGTTCTTTTTAAGACTTAGCACAATTATACTACTCTTCTAACCCAGGACTGTGAACAGATTATTCATTGTTGCCTGGAGCATACTTGCAGTTTAGGGTTTCTTTCAGAAAATATGCAAGATATTTCAGCACTCTGATCATACACTGTGCTCTGAACCAAAGTAAAGAAACTAGGGATGATCAGCAGATTCAACTCAAAATGTTGTGTTCTTGAAGTATTTCCAAGCTGCAGCGCAACAGTAAGTGTTGAGGGTATTCAGTGGATGTGATCTTACTGGAAATGGGAGCAGATGATCATTATATAACAAGAGAAAATATTGAGAATACTTAAATACACCAAACTTAAAATGCAGTAATTATGGACTTCCTGCTCTTGGAGAACAGTGCCATAACCTGAGATTCATTTTCACTGCAGCATTTTTATACTGAAAGATAGAAATAAGTAATAATTCAAAAACAAATAAAAATTTTTGAAAGTAAACATAATTCTTACATGTATGTTCCGTTTGCACGATTTGGACTAATTTTCCTTCTCTTCCGTTTTACCTTCTCCTAATTTATATTCTTCAATTTCATACTTTAGTACTTCATGGACAAATTATTTCAATATATTATAAAGACAAATCATTCCATAAGCAACAGAAAGAATGATACTCTGTTTCCTATAGTTTCATGTTTCATGGTTGACTTATTTGATGTCTAATAAACACGCCAATGGAAGTCATTTCTGTGCCTAGGAATTCATAAAACCTCTCTGCTTTGTTGATTTTTCTGCTAGAAGGAAGTAAATTTGTACTGTATCCTGTACTACATTGAGGGACTAGGAGCCTTTGTCTATCTGGCTGCCAATATTCATGCTCCCAGTAGCACTGTATTTTGACAGTAACACTTTTTCTTGTGTTTAAGTTGAACAAAACATATGAAGGAAGTAGAGGGAGCACATTGACACAAAACACACACAAACTTAACCAAAGGCCTTAAGCTATGCTAAAGGAAAAAATATTTTATCAGAAAGGTGTTACTATTTCTAGCAATTTAGTACAGCATTTTAAAGTGCAAATTACAGATTTAAAGCCTTTCTCTTAACACCCTCAATCTCTTTTTTTTTTTTTTTTTTGGCAAAATGACAGCGCAGATTTTTCCAGAGTTTCATTTCATGTTCAAAAAATCACAATCTGAATGATGAAATAATTTATTCTCTCTGGCTTCTTTGTATATGATTCATTCTCCCTTAATAAATTTTGCACTACAACCTGCTTTTTAAAGAGTAAGTAATTTTTTAATATTAGAAATCTGGTTAGTTTTACATTGGTTTCTCTCTCTTAGCATGGACCCTACAAAAATATCCAAACAACAGCCATTACAAGTGGGTTTATAGTTATAGGGAACATAACAGTTGTTGTATACAGAAATATCCTAAGGATAGAAGGGATATTCCCTACCACAGAATGTCAAGGTCAGCATATAGAGGGAGGAAGAAGAAAGAAGGGGGCACAGTCAGAGAAATAGCATTTGTCTTCCCAAGCAACTGTCACACATGGTGGAGCCCTGCTTTCCTGGGGATGGGTGAACACCTGCCTGCCCATGAAAAGTGGGGAATTCATTCCTTGCTTTGTTTGCTTGTGCATGTGGCTTTTGCTTTATCTATAAAACTGTCTATATTTCAACCAATTACTTTATCCACTTTTACCCCTTCCAGTTTGTTCCCCATCCCACTGCAGGGGAGTGAGGGAGCAGCTGTGTGGTACTTAATCACTGGATTGGGTTAAAACCACCCCAACTGATTGTTTGGTTTTTTCTTTCCAGAACTGTAAATACAGAATACCAGAAAAAGGAAACCAATGTGATTTAAAATAAGACTACACTTCAGCAGAAAAGGAATTTTCCCTAACAAAAGGCCAATTCTAATTAGCTCACCAAAAATCCTAGTAAAATCTTCCGGATGCACACAATGTAATAATCAAAGAACTGAATCGTTTTGAAAACTTTTCAATGTTTCTGGGTGAACGTTATTACAATCCAACCAGCAACAAGAAAAAATAATTAGTTTTCACAGAATACTGACTTTTATATCAAAGCTGCTGCTTGTAGTCATTGAAAAAAAAGTGGACAAATCTACCTCCGTGTGATATGTTCAATTAATTTTAAAGATAAATTCTGTTACCCAAAGTAATTTATTCTAGGACTGTCTCAAACATATTTTGCTGAAGATTCAATATTCTTTTTATCTGTAACAAAGAGAGATTTTGGTGTGGTGTAGTAGTTCTTTTTTGTCTGTTCCACTCGGTATCTGCCAGGTATTCTGTGCTGTACAAGACACGTACAGAACAAAAGATAAAATACTTCTCATAAAAGATTATTAATTCAATGACTTTCAAATCATTCATGTAAAATCATTTGCAAAGCTATGATGGAAAATTCACTAGACTTATTTGCTATCACTTTTCATGATGAAATCTGCTAAGCACACACTCCCTTTTCTTAAACAATTACTGTAACAAGCATAAAAAGGAAGATCTTCCTTGAGAGGCAGACAAATATAAAATTCACATTATCCTGGAATAAACTAAACTTGGCTTAACTAGAATCAATAAACTGTCAGAAGAGGACCTGTCATTAAAATATAAGAGCAGTTTCAAGTTCCTCTTTTGTGATACCAGGAAAGGTGAGATCAAAAATAACACTCTAGACCAATATTTGTCGCTACCGTCTATTTCCAGGCTGTGAATCTTATAAACCAAACCAACATTTGGTTCATTTAAGCTTGTCAAAACAGTTTTCAAATATTAAGTGGCAAGATGGGAGGAAAAGCATGGAGGACCGTTTTCAAGGATGACTCTAGAGAGCCACTGACTTCCATTTAAGGGAAGGTCTCAGGCAAGTGATATGACTAAATAATGGAGAACAGCCAGAGGCTTTTTATAGGCAGCTCTCTGGTCTCATTTTATTTTAGGAGTATGGTGAAGCAGACTCCAAACACTAAGAGATGAGGCAATTTGGTAAATTTTTCCCTTGAGACAGAGTTCAAAGTAATTAATTACAGGCAAAAAAAAATTCTTAGGAACAGAACAGAATTGTGCATCTTGCACCACGGTGAAGGACAAGCCCATGACAGAAAATATATTTTCAGTGGCCTAGAAGACAATAAGGTTTGACTGATGAGACAAAGAGCCATAGACCTGATGAGTAAATGTGTCTCTTTTCCCCTTATGCCTAATAAAGCAGCTAACCTGAGACCCAGAATGAGTTAGCATAGTGAGATCTGCACATACACACTAGTAATAGACAGAGTTTATGCCTTGATGTACACTGCTGAAATAAAAGCAGGAAAACAAGCTTGATCATTCTGACGTGCTTCTACCCTGTGTCAGAATAACCTTGTGATACTGGGAGGCAGCAACAGCTTCCTACTATACATGCAGTGTCCATTAAAAACAATGCCAGATTTTAGTGCTCTTGCTGGCAAGATTTTAAGGGGTGACATGTTCATTCTTCATGCTAATCATCCAGCACGAAGCAGCAAGTCACATGCTTCCTGAAACACACCTGTGCCCAGGGGCAGGAAGGTACACACATGCACACACCCCCCCATTTGTAAAGAGGAATCTTCAAAGGGTGTCTGGGCAAGTCACAGTGCCCAATTCCCTTTCTCCTGGCACTGCCAGCACAGGCGTGCTGTGAAAGACTGGCATAAGGATAATGCTTACTTTTCTAAGTCTGCCTTTTTAAAAGCTGTAAAACTTCCATACAATTCAGAAGTAAATATACCTTCTCTACTGATTTCATAGCATTTTGCCAAACAATTAATTTCTTTTTTTGGGAATTGTATTTATTTTACAAGATGAACCTGCCCCCTTTAAGTTTGCATTGACCCTTACTCTACACAAAGGCATAATTCCATGTTTCTGACATTACAGCTTCCACAGTAACCATTGCTGTGATAACAATTTTGAGCAACTAGAAAAGGGAAGAAACAAACATATTAAACAAGTTTAATCTGGACTCTTCAGCTGCAGAACCTCTTTACAGCTTCAAGGAAGAAAAGCTATCTTTCTCCACCCTGAATGTCACAGGAACTATAACAGTTATTAGCCTAATGTACCCTCTCAAAGGAAACCATGTATTTTTACTAAATCTACAGGAACAAGTTAGAAATTTACTCTGTGTGTACAATAATTCTCTGTCTACATGTCTCCTTTCTGAGAGCAGATGTTCTCTGAAATGACATAATCCTTCTCTGACTAGATGACAGTTGTCTCACAGTTCAGATATTTCAGCATCTGAGCACTTAATGACAAAGATCAATCAGAGAAATAATAAAAGAATGCAAAACCTAAAGGGCATACCAATTGCACAACTCCTCAAAAAACCTGCAAGGCAAAAGAAATTCCCATCAATATTTCCACATGAAATGTGCAATGTTCATATCAGTAAATGGATCCCAGTGAGTCCCTTGCCAAATGATCTTTGCACACCTGTGCACTGCCAGACTTCCTTTTTTACATCAGGACAGGACTTAGTGCTTTCACATCTATGAATACATTGATCGTGGAAGACTGAAAACTGCCTGAATGGCCAGGCTCAAAGGGCTGTGATCAGCAGACAAAGACCGACTGGAGGACAGTCACCAGTGGGGTTCCTCAGGATAAATACAGGGCCAAGAGTGTTTAACATCATTCATTAACAACAAAGAGGATGGGACAGGGCACACCTTCAGCAAGTCTGCAGATAACACACAATCAGGGGGAGCAGTTGATGTACCTGGCAGCCATGCTGCCACTCAGAGGGACGTGGACTGGCTGGGGAAAAGATCTGACAGGAACCAATTGAAGTTCAACAATAAGAAATGCAAAGTCCTGCACATGGGACCAGTGCAGACCGGGGGCTGACTGGCTCCTGTCATCTGAGGAGAGGCTGAGAGCCGGGGTTGTTCAGCCTAGAGAATAAAAGACTTTAGGGGAGCTTCTCATTGTGTGTAAATTCTGACAAGTAGGAGTAAAGAAATAGTGCCAGACCTTTTTCAGTGATATAAAGTGGCAGAAAGGAGGCAATAGACCTATGTTAAAATATAGGAAATTTAAATTTAAGAAACTGGGGGTGGAAGGGGAGGGGAGCAGGATGGGTTTGGGGGAGTGGTTGGTTGTTAGTGTGTTTTTTGCTTTGGGTTGTTTTTTTTTCCTTAGTGTGAGGGTGGTGAAACACAGGCTGCCCAAAGTAGTTGAGATGTCTCCATCCCTGGACATATTTAACACACAACTGTAGATGGCCCTGCACAACCTGATGCAGTTGACCCACATTTGAACAGAGGAGGGTTCCACTAAATGATTTCCAGAGGTGCCTTCCTTCCTCAGTGCTTCTGCAAAAGAGCAGCTGCATAAAGCATCCTTCCATAAGAGCAGCAGCACTAATCACATTTTACATTGAACAATACTTTGAGCATTATACATGGTGGAGGCTGCCTACATCACTGGTAAAAAGAAAGCTGTTCTTTCCTCCACATTGCTCCCTGATCATACTTGTTTTTACCTTTTTACTAGTGCTAGCAATCCTGAGGCCACAGAGAGTCCAATAGATGGGAAATTAAACAGGTAGAAACAAAAACATGAAACAAACTGAATTTTCAGCTGATGCAGCCAGCTACATAATACACAATCTCTAGTAAGAAGTAAAAGACCATTATCACCTTCAACCCTCTTATTATCACCCCAGACAAATTACAAACTATGCTCTCAAAAGCAGGACAGAGTGCCAAAACCAAAAAGACTAGAGAAAAATCAAGTTTTGATAGAACAGAAGGCATAAGGAGAAGTCTCAGCTAAAAAGAAGACTGCAGCAAAACTAAATATTCTCCATTTAAATATATATTTAAAATGTCCACAGTTTTAACACCCAGATTTATATTGCTTGCCCTACTCAAAGCAAAACATAAAGGGTTTGCCACCTTTTAGAAAGTCTACATATACATGTGTGTTTTAAGCTGAAAATATCACTTGCTTCTAAAGATGCAAATGGCCATTTCCTACATCAGTTCCAAGATGAAAACTTTAGAGAAAAGGTAATTTACTGCCTGGTCCGACACACTGTTACTTGCACTCTTAGCAGGTCCCATTAAGAGTACCTGTTAATGGCACTCCTAATTCCCATGTGCTGACTGCTCCACACAAATTCACTCTTCTTTTTCCTGACAGGAAGTGCAATATGCAGCAGGGCAGTGGAGGACAGTAAACAGATTCCTAGCTGGATGCCATATAATATAACCAAGGCCTTCATCCCAGAGTGCAGACACTTAGCAAAGTAATAGGTATTAGAACCCTGGTTTAGGAAATACAATTTCCCTGCAAATAAACATCTGCTGCAGCAGGCTGGCAAAAAGAGGGAAATCATTATTTATATACTAAATATTCTGTAAATGGATAAATTAAATATTTTCACTATCTCCTCTAAAATTTAGTGAAAAATGTTAACATCTGTGTATGAGAATTTAAAATTTCTTCATTCAGAATACACCAGCCAACAACATAAAACAAAAAGCCCATTAATTGCTATGCTCCAGCAGGATATTTCACCCTTACCTTAGATGAAATTGGGGGAGGGTTACTAATTTGGGATTTTTTGCTCTCATTTACATTTATAAGTTCAATAGAGAAGTTTAAAAAAATATTACTCAATACCACTTTTGAAAAAAATATTAGAGGCCATTGGTAAATTACATATATTCCATGTATTGCAAAACCAAGTTCACTTCTCATGATGTGTAATTTTTATGTCTTGCATTTTGGGCACAGCAACTGACAGAGCATATTAAATTTAAAATTATTAGATAGTAAGCATTTTTAAGAATGTAATCAGTTTTGCTTCTGGAAATTTCTGTGCTCTAAGTTTATAACAGATCTAATCAAACCTCCCTGAGTTTTTCCTTAAATATTACTATCACAGTGAAATAGGATATGTAAGAGAATGAAGCACAGCTTTGAGCATTTCAAAAAATATTTTTTTCTGTGGTTTTTATTTCCCAGGGGGTTTGTTTGTTTGCTTGCTTCTTTGTTGGGGGGTTTTTTGAGTTGGTTTGCTCATTCTCAGAGACACTGGTTTCAGAAGCCTCTTTCATAAACTTCTCAAAGTTGTTCATAAATGAAATGCAGAGAAAAGAGTGGACTACACAGCCATTCATCCCTTTCAACCATCTCAAATTCTCCCCTCATTTGCTATATAAATAATTTTTTATATATTCAACTTGTTTCCAAGCACACGAGATCTTAAGTCACAATCTCATCTGTGTAAAATCAAAATGCCTGTTGCACAAATAAAGCAAAGAAATTGCCATTATGTTACGGCATATTGGAAATATGCTTTAACTCCTGAGTCATTTGCATCCTTCACACTTCACTAAGTGAAACGTCACAGATATGGGAGAAAATCATCAAAAAAGCTGAAACCACATGTCTATCAGGATGATGTCATACTGGGTGTGCTATAGCCTAATCACAGAGGCTGCTAAACTTGCATTTATTTTTTCACTTCTCCAGGGAACAAGAATCAGAAAAAAAGAAATGTTCTGTTGCATATCAGTCACTTAATAAACATCCTTTCTTCTAAGCTTCCTTTTCTTAGCCTGTCACTTGAAAATTGTCTTTAAATCAATTAGAAATACTGTGCTGGGCCAGACTGGATGAAATAGTTATTAAAACTCAGCTAGTAGTGGAATTACAGCTTTATTCACCACCTTATTTGCAAAGTCATAAGTATCTAAAAATCCTCACTTTTCTGACTTCCATTCATAGTTAAAGCTCTATCACACATGTAGTATTTCATTTGCTTTAGAGGGAAAAAAGGAGAACAAAAAAAATTTACCCAGCTTGCAACTGGTAATTTTGGATAAGCATGATGCATTTTTCCTCTACTAAAAGCAAGAATTTTAATATTTGAATGAATCTGTTTTCCATGCAGGATTTTTTTCCTGCTTAGGAATTTTTCTCATATGGGGTATGAGGTTTTTCAAGGCTAAAAATCCAGAAATACCAAAAGAAAAACATGGAAACTCTCTTACTTTTACATTGTATTCTTTTCTTAATGTTATTCCAAATTATATATTGTTTGGAGGAAAAAACGTGAGGGAAAATATGAGAGCAGAAATTGCCTGAACAATGCTTCTTTCTTAACAAACTTAGCTAACAATGAGACAAAAACAATCACTTGATTGAAAGACATTAATGATCTCAGCTGCAACTCACTTACCATAACTTTTTCTTCACCAACTCTATCCAGCTTACAAGAGAGATGAACTGAAAATTCCTTCTCTGATGAGAACTGTAATAAAAGGACTTTGTTAAACCTGGTATTCCACTTGACCAGCCAACAATCTTATCTCATGGAGACATTCAAACACCTCTACAAAACATAGTACAGAAATGCCTGCTATATACATCATGTAACAGTTTGTTAGGTTTTTTAAGTGTTTGAAACTCTATTTATGTGCTAATTACAGAGGTGCAACAAAAGGTGCACAACAGAAATAGCAAAAAGCCAGTCTCTTTTACTTCAAGTAAAAGTACTTCTGCCAACTCAAACTAATGGCACATAATGCTTTGTATTAGAAGATCTACTGAGCTTCAGTAGAACTGATTTTTATCTCTTCAAGCAAGTGTAAATGCTTTTGTCCCAGAAAAACCTCTAATGTTACAGATATTCCTTTATCTGTGAATGTGCCATCTGGATGTTCTGCTAATATAAAAGCTCCCAGTTTAGAATGAACAGAGCTAGAAGCACTTAAATCTTCTCTTCCTGTGTGATGCTGCCAATGTAATTGTAGTTACTTTGAGTTTATACTACCTATGCTCTCTCTCCACAGGCTGTGGAGGAAAGTGATGGCCTGAAAAAATCCTGAGGAGCGAAGGAAAGGCAGCTGGTGCAAACTGGGGATCCATTCTTCAGTACAATTTCAGACATTCATTCAGACTTCCTTCCAGGGGGAAAAATATATTAAAAAAATTTTAAGAAGCATCTCCCAATATCATGACAAATACCTAATAATCCACAGAGAACATTTAGAAACCACATTTTCCACTAATTTCATCAATTTAAGAATCGTGGTTTGGGTGTTCCCATCAAGTGCAAATCATTCTCAGACCCAAATTAAGTATTCAGGCAGGCATTCCAAAAGAGGCAACCAAGCAACTGCTTCTCTCCTGATGTTATACACAGCAAGTTTGGTAGAGTCAGTATCAGAGCAATGGTTCCAGAAAGGTGTTTTATCCTACGTGATGTGTTCTGGTTTGTCTTTCAAAAGTTTAACAAAACAAGGAAACAATAGAGTCATACAATTGTATGTAGAGTCATACAGTGCTCACTGTCCAGCGTCTTTCCTTTTTACTCAACGTTCTGTGCTTAGGACATCACTGATTGCCAGAGAAGAATCTTATGTTGCATTTTCCTGCAAGTCATAAGATATAAATTATTTTGGTAAGAAGCCAGTCTCAAGTCACCTGTCTTAACACTGTTCTACAGTGTTCAAAATACAGTTTTTAGTGATCACTCAGACACAAGGCACAGTTCATTTAGTTTTTATGCAAAGCACCTTCTCCCTACCTACACAAAGGTGTAGGTGATCTGCTGGCTAAGTGGTCCTTAGGGATTAGAGACTTTTTAGGGCAGGGTCTATAAGCTTCAGCTCAAACAAATTCCAGTATTTGTCCTGGACTATGCCCTTTCATGGCTTTGGGGAGGCAACGCCGAGCTTCTTTTGGGACTTTCTGGGTCACAGACTTCTGCTTTTCATAACTACACAGCCAGCCTTGGGTGTCTCACACTCATTCCTCCTGCCCCATGTGGAGGAGCTGCAAAGTTTCTCTCAGTTCAATTAATGGATACACATTAAGCCTGGAAGGTACAGCACTGGCTTTGGAGACTGGGACACACAGGCTCCAATCCCCACTCCAATGAACAGACTTGCTTTGCTTTCTATAAAAAGTAAGCAAAGCAATGTCTTGGGAAAAGAGCTAATGGTGGTAAATTTTTGAGATGGTGTACTGAATGTGACCTCAAAACCAAAATAAAGTAGTAATATTGACACCATAAATAAATAAATGGGGGACAAACTAGTACAAATGAAACCCGACCTCATTTAAAGCAATTAATTTGCTTCACTGTAGTGGAACTGGGACTAAGATTACATAAACTAAGACAACTTTAATGCTTTCACATAAGAAAGCTTCAGAAGTGCACATTTACAATTACTGTAACCATGCTTTATAAAATGAGGCTAAAAGTTGCTGGTCTGCATTTCAAGTCCTAAGACTTCAGCTCAGAAACACACTGTCCTCAGAGTATGACATTTTTGCAACCTTCAAAGTCCTTAAACAAAGGTTCTACACTAACACAACACTTCCCATTTCCCTAGAGCTTGAAAAGCAGGATGACTAACAGTTTTTGACAATGGAAATGGAATGCTCCCCACCGAGGACCCTGTGCATAGACCATACAGATGATGTGATGAGCTTCTAAGTGACTACATTACAATAAAAAATGAAGCATCCTTAGTCCCTCTGCCCTGCCTTTTGGTGCGCTGGCTTTGAACCATCTGTAAACACACCACATGCCAGGAGGACCAAGTCAAGAAAGCATCAAAGCACATAAGTTAAATGGCTCTTTTATCTCAGTCCCATATGTTTCCACATTTTATTCTCATTTTTGCTTCATCCACAGCAGAGCTGAAAGTTGACAAATCCAATAGATGCTATCATCTTTATCATCTCAACACCAAGCACCTCATATTTCACTATTTGTATAACAAAAAAAGATTTTCTGTTCATGTCATAGGTGGCTGATAGTTTTTAGTTACCTTCCATATTTTGATTTTGCCATCCATTTCCACTGGGCAATAGTCACAATAGGTTGACTGGAATATTCATTATGTGCAATAATTATTAAGGGACAGAAATTCTTCAGTGAAAGATCCTTTAGAATTATAATTATATTCCCATGTAGTTTTCAAATAAATTTCAAATATCTAAATGCATAAGGACTGTCATTTAATTGTAATTCAATTTGATTCAGAATATAATGCAATTTTACTAATGTCTATATAAGACATAAAAAGATGAGGTACCTTATACAGGAGTGTATCAATCATTAATATTATTGAGGAACTGTCTTACTAAAAAGTTACTTCTGAATTTTACCATGTCTTTTGAGGGATGAAACTAAATTGTCTTTTGCATTATTTATTGCATAATTTTTGAATGTCTCTCTCACACTCATTGTGAATCTATAGCTTCATACATCAAATAGAAATGGGAAAAAAACTGGATATAACATTTAGGACGTGTAAGTAAAAAGTACAAATATTGTCAATTCTATCAACCATTCAGAGTCCATCAAGGAATGGCTACTTAATTCCAAAATCTATAAAAGTAATATTTTAATATTTCAAAGGTGCAAGAAAATATTACATCTCGGTGGCTCAATTCCTATGTAAGTTATAGAACCATAACATAGTTTAATAGAACTCTGAATGTCATTATACAGATTAAAGTACTGGTACACATGAGTAGGCAGCTGATATATGCACTTTTAAAAAATGTGGAAGTTCTCAGTACAGTTTGGGTTCTTTAATTTAATACATAGCATATGCTAGTCTTTGAAAACTCTTTATGTAAGCCATATATCATCAAAATACACATCTATGCTTCTTCTTGTTAGAGGTATTCTGCTAAAAATCCTCAAATATCATGTCATAGAGATGCATTTACACTTTGTTATTAATGTACTCTACTACTTTATAAGGTTTAAGAACATTTTTGAAAGGAAAGAAACATTTTCTTCAGCTTGACAAAATGTTATTTGCTGTTATTTTTTTTCATCTAGGCCATTAGATTTTGGGCATCTCTAAGTTCAGACGGAAGCAGCACCAATATCTGGCCACGGGGCCGTGAACAGGGAGAAGTGTTGCAGTTGTCATAGAGTCTTTGTAAATTTTACTGCTCAAAAATGATTTGAATTGAAACAAAGAAATAAAAATTCAATTAATTACATTTTCTGCTGTAAAAAATATAAACTATGAAAAGTAGTTGTGACAAATATACTCAAAAAGAATCTACTTTAGAATGTTTTGAGTCATACTATACACAGTGAAATTGTAAAGGCCAAAAGTGAACATATTAGAAGGATTTGATCTTTGTCATTCAGGAAAATTACCAAAAATTTAATTTATTATTTGCCTTTGCATGATCCTCTAAAAGCAATTCTATGATGCTTTTACAGCTCAGTATGCACTTTTATTCAAATGTTATTACTTCATTGAAAAACTGACATTTCAGATTCAAATATATAACCTTATTTTAAGATAACTATCTCAAAAAAGTATGTTTTACACTTACTTTCTCTTTTTTTTTGTTAACTAAGTGCAAAGATTTTCTCTGTATTTTTCTTGTATTAATAATACTTAGTGATAACTCTTAAGTTACTCCTTTCTTTTGCAACAAACTAAACTATAAAACTAAAACAATTCCTCACTTGCATTGAGAACTTTTAAAACAGAAGAGTATATCATAGTATTCTACCCTTTTTCCTCCTGGTTCTTAGACAAGACATATTACAAAGTGATTTAGTAATCAGCCAAAAATCAGGATTTAGTTGCAGGTTTAGGTAAAGAGAAATCTAACTGGTTTGTAATTATATAATATATAAATGTACATATAACAGCAGGTTTGAGATACTTTAAAACTTTGGTTTCTAATTTCAGTTTCCAAAAAAAAACCCATTAATGTCTCTAAAAATTTTAAAGGCTATAATGAAATTCCTTAGGTCAAAGTAATTATTATTAATAGTAATTGCATTAATTATTTATCAATAATTAATAATTACTGAGAAGTAATAATTATGAATACACTAATAACTTTACTGTGATGTTGATCCAATAATCTAAAATCCTTTATAAATATATAGTATAGGAATTGTAGCAAATAATGTGTTTTAAAAAGAACTTATGAAAGTTTCTTATGCAACACCAAGTAAATATCTCAGACACTGACATAAATATGATTCAATTCGATGCAATGGCTTCCATTGATTTCAACAGGTTTTGAAAAACAATTTTAAGCCATACATGATCAGAACTAGTCAAAATTCAGAAATTTGACATTCAAAAAATGGTAACATACAAAGTTAGCAGGCTTTTGATATACTATAAAAAAGATTCTGGAAGAAGTGATAATATAGTATTTTAAGGTCTGATTATTTGATGAGCTACTAGTCATCTTAAGTTTAGAGACAGCAGAATGAAGCTCTCTGCAGTTAAGGATTACTCTCAGTGATAATTTCAAGTGGAGGGCTGATGTTGGGCAGCTGCCAGACCCCCACCCAGCTGCTCTCACACACCCCCGTCCTCAACAGGACAGAGGGAGAAAACAACATGAAAAAAAAAAAATCATGGGTTGAGATAAAGTCAGGGAGAGATCATTTGCCAATTACTGTCACAAGCAAAGTAGACTTGATATGTGGAAAATTAATTTAATTTATTGCTAATTAAAATAGATCTTGGTAGCGAGAAACAAAGACCAAATTACAACATTCCCCTCAACTCCCTTTTTTTTTCCCAGGATCAACTTCAGTCCTTCACTCCCATGTCCTCCACAGTCTCCCCATCCCAAGCAGTGAAGGGTGATGGGGACTGAGGGGCTGCAGTGAGTCCTTGGCATTGACACAGCCATTCTGCACTAATGCTATCAAACTCCTTACTTGAACTAAAAACTACCTCTGATTCCAGCAACGGACATGTAAACTCCTTCTCAGCAAAAAAAATCCAACCAAGCAAACAAAAAACCCCCCAACAAGACTATATTTGAAATAAAACCATCTGTGTATCCTGAAAAAAACAAGGACAGCTATGGTGTGCTGCACTGATTTTCAAATGGCTTTTTAAAAATCTTTGTCATCCTCCAATCCTCTTTCTTGTCCTCTACAATTCTCGGGGAGAGGAGAAAGGCTGGCTTATTTTGTTTGCAAGTTCAAAGAATTTTTTTTCCATAAAACCATTGTTCAGTTTCATAAAATATTTTACAGTTTATAGGTTTTTTGCCTAGTTCAATACATTTTCACATTCATTTCAAAAGAATTAATCAAGACAGTATTTCTCAAATATGTGACAACCAGCATATATGAACAGGAAATTTCATAAGGAAGTATTCATCATTTTCTCTAGTCTCTAAGGGGGAAAAGAAATTAAAGGCAATTTTTCCCACAAACAAATCTTCTTTTTTTATTGGATATTAGAGGAAAATCATATAGAAGCAGTGGCCATTAATGGATTCTTACTGCAGTAGATGCATTTGCACATCCTGCACTGTAGCACCTACTTATAGGAATTTATTTCCCTGAATTCTCACTTTTAAAAAAATTATATATCTCTTACAAAGCAGCATCAGTCCCCCCAAAATCCATGTTTTATGGAAGTAAACTGGAATTAATGAGCTGATTAAAATTTAAAATGTCCAGTCTTTTGCACAATCTTTCCCATAGCCCTTCATGCTTGCAAAAATTAATGATAACTACAACACAGATGAGAAAGTCAGAAGGCTGTGCTGGGACAGAGAAGAGAAAGGAACTGATATAATGCAGAAAAGTAAAGGCAATATGGTTAATTCATGTTATTTTTTTGTACTTATTGTGGGAAGGAAAACCTCTAGCTGGATTAATTTTACAACTGAAGATTCTGTAAAGACCCATTGGCTGCAAAGGACTACCATGAAACATCTGTTCCAATTCAGTCCCAAATTCAGCACAATTAATAGACCAATTAACACAGATGCTTGCAGGACCTAAGACCATTTTGGAGACCTGGTTGAAAGTGCAGGACAGGACTTTTGAGAAATCAGGGTCTCAGTGTAAGGACCAGGAAAGCTTTTGAGACCTGCTGGAAAATATGACCGAGCTACTGCTGAGCAGGAATCACAAACTGAAATGTAAAATACATAAACCAAGAAATACGACTTCCTGTACTTAGGAAGCAAATAGTACTGAATTATTCTTTTAATTGCCTATATTGCTCTTGGAAGGCAACAAGTCTGTGTTCCTTCCAGACATCTCCCCTCATCAAGGTCTGAGGCTTAGAAGTTTCAGATTAGTTTAAAACTTCCAATATTTGCTAGAGAAGGAACATCTAATTCAAAATAAATTGTCTAGGTATTTTATGCACACATAGTTTAAATATTCAACTAAATCACCTTCCACTACATCCAGTTCGTTTTTATTTTTTTTAAACAGCAACAGGAGTTCCCAAACTTAAAAGGACTGAGAACATGAGAGCACTATACAGACCCTGTGCCTTGAGTCCAAGAAGAATTGAAGTCTCTCCCAGTGGCCCAACAGTATCTGAGACTTCAAAAGAAACCACAAATGTACCTCTAGAATAGTTTCAAAAAATGCAGCTACCATTCTTTGTGCTTTGTTGTATTATACTCTGAGAGCTTACTGGAAACCACAATGTGTAAAAATAATTAAGTTTTAGAAAGTCCCCAGCAGATGAACCTGTATTGAACTCCCTTGAAACTGCATAGTTCCTCAAGCACTGTAATAAACACATTTAGGATTCTTGATCCTAAATGCAAAGACAAAAAAAAAAAACCAACAAGATGAAAAATACTTTTGAGCGATTCATATTTGGATAAGAATGTTTTCTTAGCCTAAGTATTGCTTTGTCTTATACCTATGGAAACCAATAGACAACAGCATTGATACAGGCATCTATTTTTCTCATGCTCATTGAGCAGAATTTCACAAAGGTCCATTCAAATCAATAAATTTTCACAGTAGGCTGCAAATCAAATCATTACTTCCTGCTCAGGATGCCTCAGAGTAGCTCCACACTGACAATCATAATGAATAGGGAATAAAGCCACAAAATTGCTATTTAGCAATTCTGAGTTCCTAGGCATAGTGACAATGAGCTGAAACACAGGGGCACCCTCCAGAGGAGGAGGAATTGTATGCAATTGTGCCTCACATGAGGAATGCAGAACTGCTAATGTAGTTTATTAGATCCTATTTTAATCTCTCACACCATGAACACAAGAAGATGGCAAAAGAATCCAATAGGAACTGCCACAACATCATGCTGATTTTCATTAAATTTGTTGAAAGGGGACTCAGCATGGAATTATTAAACTGCTTTCAAAGGCAAATGACTAAAATGCCTCATCTATTTATAGCCATACTTCTCAATCACTGTTTTTTTATAGTGACACCTGCTAGCTCCTGCTATAGTTAAGGTTCTGTCAGGCTTTGCTCAAAACCACAATTTTTTTAGTATTCTACCATGATGATAAAATAAATGATCTTCCTTTAAAATTAGCAATAAAGCTACTAAGGAATGTTTTTTTAAAACAAAATATAAAGAAGCCTACTAAGACTTGTCTTCTGGATATATCTAAAGATCTAAAACTATCATCATGAACTTACAAGTTTCAAAACCATCTTTGCCTTTTAATGGCTCAGATACAAAATAGTCTTTTCAATAGCAAATTTACAGAACCGTAGCTTATATATAAACAAAATACCTCCTTAATATATATACACACATATATAACAGGAGTGTATTTATATATATATATATAAATGGTACAATGATGTGCTTCTTGAATATATTTATAAAGAAAAGTGTTACATTTTCAGTGAACTTAATGGTAAAAAGAAAATCTGGATGTCATTGTTTTTATTACAAAAATCTCTGCACACCTGTATTTAAGTGATAGGGAAGGTGCCTGCAATAAGGGCACTAATTGGAAAAGGAAGTGCTGCTGTAGTGATTTAGCATATGCAAAAAAGTCTGAGTGACAAATAAAAGCATCACAGCACCAAATACACTCCTATTGTTCTACTGTCAGAGCATCTGCACTGTGAAAATAGTTTTGAAAATACCCAGGGTTTTAGAATTACCCTAAGTTTAAAGCCACATAGCAAATTTCATCCTCTTACGAGGACATGCACAGTTGTCTTCTACTTCATTCAAGGCATTATTGAAATAATTTAGAATAACAAATTACTTTTATGTAGCCTTTAATCTAAAACGTCAGAGAAATCATCAGCATTTTATTCCCTTTGCTTTCATCATCTACACATTCAAAATATGGCCTTGCTTCATTAAAAAAGTTCCTACTTGAGATGCTTAAAAATTGGTCTGTGCTTATAATGAAAAAGTGACTTATCAGCTGGCCCTACAGATCCATCTGAGCTACTTCCAACCTTGAGATACATTATAAAGAAACAAAGCCCTTGCAAAGGGAAGAAAAAGGATTCAGGAGAGACCCTGCTTTTATGAGAAGGGTGTTGGAGGTCCAAGATCCTCAAGATTATTAAAAAACTGGCAGAGCATGGCAGAGGCTGGAAGTATCTAAAGAGCAGACAACTACAAATAATTTTCAGAGCATGAAAGCATCCAAACCATTGTTCTAAAACAAACCACTTATTTCTTAATTTCATGGTAGAAACATACCTGAATACACAGCATTGTTCATCTACTCTACTGAAATGTGCTTTAGTAATTAAAAAAAACCCTACAAATCTGTGTGATGAACTTTTCATTAGATTTTGAATTGTGACCAGGCAGGAGCAACCAGTGTGACTTTGTAGTCTTAAGTCTGCTCAGGCAACTGAACCCAGCCTAAGTAAAGCTGTATAATTTGATTCATACATGCCATAGCTAGACAATACCTTTTGCCACTGCTAACTATCCCTCCTTTTTGCTTGATTCAACTTCTTAAAGCCATTTGAGTGTGAATGTAACTTCATTCATTTGTTCTCTTTTGATGTTTAGATATCAAAATTAGATGGGATATCTGAGGCTTCAAGTTACAAATTATCAAATTTCATTTTTAAAAAGTAACAGCAGATATAAAAAAAAAAATTGAAGCTTTTGCAAGCCCTTGCTGCAAAGCAGTTGATAAAGAGAAACTTTTATTTATTTTCAAGTATTATTTTTCAAATAATAAAAATACATTTTACAGTCAGTTCTAGGAGACCCATTATTTAGAAACTTTTTGAAAATAATTCAGGACTAGGCCTATCTGTGTAATTCATTGCAGCATGTAGCAACAAGGGAGGATTAATAAGTAATGGATTTCCCTCAAGGTGCAACTTGTAAATAACAAAAAAATTTACAGGAAGCTCGTGAAGATACTAATCAGATTTGCATCTATAGAAGAGAATAGAAATACATCAATTTACCTTCACTATGGGCCTTGCTTATCTATCTAACAATATAATAATTATAATAATAAATTGATTAAATTCGAAAGCTACATACAACCACCTTGAACATATACTGTATCTGAGTTTTTTGATACATTCTTTTGATTTAACAGGATCACCCCACCCTGAGGCAGCACCTTGGACTTGGATTTGTGGAACCTCAAGAGATTCACACAGACTCATTTCTCAAGCTTCAGCAGGGGACTGAAGCAAACACTCGCCCAGGTGTGTGCATGTCCACACATAGGCTGAGGAGGAAGGCAGCAGGCCTTTAAATTATATGAACAAGAGGCAGAAAGCACTCCACAGGGATTTAGATCTTTCCCAGTAATTAATATTTTTGCCAAGGATTTGCTTTTGAAGATCTTTCCCTGATTTTTCCTTCAAACCTGTATAAACACTAAAAACAAAACTGTGGAAGTTATGCTATTGTGGTTGAAGGATATGATGCAAGATTTTTAGAAAGAGGTAACATCTCATCTCTTCCTAGACCACCTGATACAATCAAGAGAAAAGACAGTCAAGGAAAAAGAACAAAACAAAACAAAACAAAAAACAAAAAAAAAAAAAAAAAAAAAAAAAAAAAAAAAAAAAAGTTTGGTTAGGTCACAGTAAAAACAACCTGAAAATTCCACTTATTCAAAGTGATGTAACTAAAGTATAATACTAGTTGATAGCATGAATTTGTTCTGAATCCTAGCCCTATCCTGAACTGCTCTTGAGTGGCAATAATTGTCAATATATAAATGCCAGACAGATTATAGAGTCCAAGTGCTAAAATTTTGCTTCTTTGATCAAATTAATGTTCCTGAGTTCACCTGCAATTGCAGTTTTCATTATAATTTGTCAAAGTATAAGGTAACAACTTCTCTCAGACTGTCTTGTCTGCAAAGGCCTTATTGTCACACTACAATGCTTCTACCTTGGCAACACTACTATTTGTTAACTACCCAATATGGTATCATATATAAATACATACATATATTTATATATTTTCATATAAGTCCTGTTTTACCTTGATAAGAAACAATTAAAGAGTTGGGGCTGCTTTCCATTTGTCATGCTTCCTGAAATTCTTTCTTTGTGCTAACAAAATGCACAAACATTCCATACACTAATTCCAGAACAGGTGTTAACTATAGAAATATGTGAGTATGTCCCAGTGACAACTCCAAATATGAGATTATGCAGGTAGGAACTGCATGGACTCCCTGTGGATGATGGTAGCACAAAGCAAGGACTTAAAAAGCCACAAAATCTATCATTATTATTATCAGCTAATGTTATCGAAGGATAAACATAAGTGAAAACACATTAAAGATCATGTCTTGGTCAAATTGCCTCATTTTGTTACAACTTATTGCTCTATATTTTGTACTAAATACACACACTATCTGCAAATCCAGAAATATCTTCTCAGTCAGATTTCAAAGACACAAAAATGAGCCTGTGTTGAGGGGAAATCTTTAAAGGACTGTAAGATGCCTACCTGAGCAAGAATGCAAATTCTTACTGCCACATACAGAGTTCAAAACTTTTCTCCATATTAAAAATACCTTTAACGTTTTATGAATTGGCGCTATCATGAGTTTTGCATTTAAATGTGTGTAAATGGCAATTAATAGCAGGCAACTGCTGAGTTTAAATTGATTACTATGTCTTATTTCATGATAGTCTCACATTTATCTGTATAACATAAGTTCTGCAAAAAATAAATTGACTTCCTAAACAGCAAGATGTGAGGAACTTAAGCAGCTGGATGCTAGAGGCACATGCCAAAATCTCAATGTTGTAATGTTGAAGCAGATTTTTTTCAGAAAGACTAGCATGTGTTTAAGTACAGAAATAGATAATTATTTTTCACTTCCTCTTCATGTACTGATATTCAGATCAAAAGGTTCTTCATAAAGACATAGAAAGCAAAATCAGATCTCAGAGCAAGTATTGTCCAAAAATAAAAATATGATGCCCCAACATTTTAAAAAAACTGCATAAAGGGTTATATAGTTGATTACTAATTTTTTTATCACAGTTCATTTGTAAAGAATTACCCCACTTTTCACAGCTAATATTTTTAGAGTCACATGTTTCTTCTCACCCTACTTACCGCATCAGTGGGGAAAGTTGAAAAAAACAGCTAAAAACTGAACTAAGCAGGACCTTTCACAGCAGCTTTCATTTTGTTCTCTCACAACTAATTAGTGTGTCTCAAAATGATCAATACTTATCAGAAAAACCATCTTTAGACCAGCAGCAAAGTTTCATAAAGAAAAAAAGTTTTCCTCTTGTTCCATGACTGACAAGAAGTTAGTCCAGATGTCTTGCAGCCACTGAAAATTAGGAATTTGACCTGAAAATTAGGAGTGTGACCTGAAAGAGTCAAACACATAGGAGCTGTAGCCAGTAAGGAACTTTTTATCCTTACAGCCCTCAATGAGTCCATACTGCCAGGACCTGGCTACTCAGCTTCGTATGAAATACAGATGGTTTAAATCTAATAGTTGATACACTCATGTTCACTGACATGAGAATAAAGCACATGGTGGGATTTTTTATTGCTGTTATTATTGCAATAATGAAGATTGCTTTTTTATGTTCTCATATACCTATTTAGATTGCAACCACCTAAATTAATTCTAACTTGATCAAAAAATCCATCCAATTTGTATGCACATACAAGAATAATTGGCCAGTAGAAAGCTGCTGTATCACATTGTTTCTTAAGAATTTGTTGTCAAGCAATACCAAAGGTGTGGAATTTCTGACTTCAGTGTAGTAACTTCATCAGTTGCTATCTTTCAATTAATCAGCACGACACAAAACATTTCATGCTACTAAAGTTAAGCTTTAAACAGCAGGTACATATGAGAATCATAAAGCTGGCATTCATGGCTGGCCATCAAGAGAGAAGGTTAATTTTCTGTGGGCTGCACTGTAAAGACAGCAAGGGGCTTTTGGGACACTGATGATGGAATGTGTCAGTCACAATAAAGTATATTTTTTACTAAAATAATACAGAAGGTTAAAAAAAAAAAAAAAACATGTTTCAATGACAATTATCTCTTCAAGTAAAAAAAAATAACTTGTCAGATTTGGAATGTGAACTTCTACACCTCATAAGTCAACTTTGTAAAACAAAATTTGTCTTAAATAATAAATATTTGTCTTAAATACTAAAACTTAAGCTTAAAAAGATCCTTGGACACAAATTAATTTCATAGAAATACTCAAATCCACAACTTGCCTTTTTTAATCCTCAATGTGTATAAAAACTGCATTTTTGCAGAAGACCATCACCAAAAATGCTACTGTAAGAAGGAAGACAAAAATAAAAAGTAAACTTCTATCAGTGGTATCCTAAAGGTAGCATAAATATAAAAAATTAAGCCATCAATAGCCCTGGCCAAGGACATTCTTTGCTCATGAAACACTGGCTGTCTGGGAGAACAGACACTATTTCTGCATAGCAGGGTTAACACACAATTTCTCAAATACAAACTGAGCACAGATTTTTCAAAATCCAAGTTTGGAAAGTAATGACAGTATCTAAATACCATCATAGTAGCTACATAAAAAGCACTCCTTTCCAGAAATACAATTTACTACAAAATGACAAAAATAAATGTGAAGCATTTAGAGGCTCAGAGATCTCCACTGCCATATGGTATCACAGCATTAGATGAGCATAAAATAATAGCTACCTATTGTAAAGTTAATGGAGTAATTTATCTCATAAAATGAATTTTAAAATCCCCCATGAAATCATGCAAAAATTTCCAGGAGCTGAATACCTTAGTAAGCAGAAAGCTTCCATTGCACTTGGCTTTATTATTGTTTTAGTTTTTATACACTACGTGTTTTCAAAGCACTGTAGTCTCAAGAAATTACCAGTATCATAAATGCCAGACTATGGAAATTTTTATTAACCCTACCTAACAAAATTTTAAACCTCAAACAGACAGTTTAAATGTCATTTTAATGGGACTGCTTCCCTTGAAGGGGCAGGGATATAGCTCTAATACAAAATAACAGAGGTAGAGTAGATAATGAAGTTGAACTGTGCACTCCTGTAACTGAAAAGCATGAGGCTGTGAACCCAGAACATTCCCTGAGGCATAGCACACCAGCCTGGTGGAATACTTGCTCTCAAGTGAAAAGTGATAGTTAAGAAGAGCAAAAGAAAGGGGGGAAAAAAGTAACCTCCATGCATAATTCAGCCTGAAATAATTTCTTTCCTGGAAACTTGTCTGTTCAGAAACAGAGGGAAGGAAAACCAAGGAAGATGCCTGAAAGGAATGGCCTGTCTTTCACTTGACAAGGATGCTGCTTTTCAGTCCCTGCTCCATGTTTAGCTGGTAAACACAACCCTTTTAGCATATTTCATTATGTAGGTCAGTTTTAGTTCTGTTTACACAGAAAACTTCCCCAGTTACAGCCCCAGAGTAATATTTCACTTAGGGGGGTTCTTTTCCATTCTAGCTCTACCTGCAGCTGCTTCAACTGGAGATATTTGTATTAAAATTTCTTTGTGAACTGAGATCTGCAAGCAAATTTTCTTATCTGTCAGCCCTAAACCTCCTGTCCATCTCCAACTTTGTTTTCTTAAAGTAATGGGTATTTCATTCAGTATCTCTAATCGCTCTTCAGAGGAAATCAGATGACCGCTTTTTCTTAGCAAGCGCTTCTGAGTTCCCTAATTTACTACAACAAATTTCCTACAAATTTCTCTGGACCAGGGAGAAAAAACACTCCCCCTTTGCACATTCCAGAAACAAGTCCAACAGCAGCATGTCATGCCATAAAAAGGTATGACACCTCAACTGTTCATTATGTTATATCCATTTCAGCTACCAATAAGCTAGTTGCCTGAAAATAATTTTTTTAGCCATTCTGCCACATTTTTGCTTACTAATCATCCTTGAAATTTCAATCCTTACTACTAAATTGGTAGAAAGTATGCATACATTAAATAAAATGGTTATAAAAATGAGCAAACATTTTCTCTGGATATTGATCTTGAAACATGCATTATAACTGATGGTTTTGAAACCAGTACTTTAATAATTATAAACTAATTTGGTTTGTTTTCTTATCTATTAGGCCAAAGTGTTGTGCTGTGTGTTTTTCAATTAAAAAACCATTCTGTAAAAACAGGAAACCAACTGCACATTCAATATACACTAAGTAAATGTTTAAACAGGAACAAAAGATGGGAAAGTTGTCAATGCTATTTTTACTATTTTAACTACTGCTAACAAACTTTTTACTTTTCATAATACAACAGGCTACTTTAAGCAATGAGAACATCCACAACCAATTTCGAGGCAGAGATGTCATACAAAAGTCTGAGCTGGGTCTCTGTGTTGTGGATCTACAATCTGAATTACCAATCTTGACCAGCAACCCAGAATTACCCACAATAACTCACCAAGTCTTGGCTCTTCCATTAACTGGGGCATGTGGTGTGCACTAGTTTCAGTATGGCTCCAAAGTGGTTCTATTAGTGATTCAGTATGAAGACTGTAATTCTGACAATAAAATAAAAATTTTAGCTTTTAAATAGAAGCCACTTAACTGCTTGTGCAAGATATGTTTACAGAGAGAAGAGAGCTAGAAGCAATCCAGTTACTAAATCACTCAAAATTTTCTGTTCTCTCTGGATATACTGCTTCAACTTTTTACTCACATTCACCACTTGATAATGGAATAAAGTTCAAGTTACAAAACTTATTTTTAATAAAACTGAGGATTTTACTAATTTGGAAAAAAATAGTAATGACATTAAAAAGACTGAGTCTTTCCAAAACTGCACTTTAACTCCATTTTTCACATTTCACACTCAGAATGGTTAAAATCTTCCCATAAAGGCACAAAAACATCCCAAACCAGTGTTTGGTATTCTATTTATTTATTAGTAACAAAGCCAAAATTCCAAATGGCAAAAAAATTGAACAAACTTTTAGATTCCACCTAATGAGAGAGAATATCACTATTAGCACCATTGCTACACTTGTCATCTTTCACATTCATGATTAAATATAAAACCACTGCTTAAATCATGCAACTTTTTGTTTGGTTTTTTCATCCCTTGTATTCTTCCTGGTTTTTAGTAAATCAAGTTCAGGTTTTTCCCTGACTTCTTTTTGTGTGTTTTCCTCAAATCTCATTTCATCACTATCACCCTTTGTTTTCTCCCCTCTGTTCCTCTAAGACTGAAACTTATATAAAGCTAGGCCATGTGTCCAGAACATTTTCTCACTGGAGAAACTTCTTTCTCCTTTAAAACCCTTAGACAGCTTTTACTTCTCTTCTAATAATTTCTTCTGACTATTTTAGTCCTTTATTTATTTGCCAAAGGATTTAGACTGCCTGATTAAATCAAGAAGCATGCTAAAATCAGAATTCTGCCGAACCATATTTTACATTTTCATGGACCTTAACTATGCTAGTAATTCAGAGAGTATCCTCTAGAGTGCTTCAATTTCTATTGCTACCTAATTAAATAGCTTTGCTAGCATCATAAAGCGGTATCCATTTTTCCACTGCCTTAAAAAATTTGTGTACTTTCAAATATTAATTAAAATTTTTGTTATATCATTCACTTTTGAAACTAGAGTTACCTTGCTGGGGTTTCTAACTAAGTTATTCTAAGATAAAGTTACCAGAAATCTTTCAAGAGAATTTCTCAAAAAGAAAAAACAAAGCTTCAAGATATTTCTGAGCAGCTGCTATCCCAATGTCAATTATCTGGATTTATAGTTGGCTCTCTCTGGAAAAGATCTTAGCATTAAAAAAAAGCTGATTAAGGACTGATATACACATTTGATTGTGATCAATCTAACCACGTACACTTAGATACTTTGGATGTTTATTTCACAGTTCCCTGAAGGCAGATGTCCAGCACTGAGAGGTGCAACACCTGAATACACTAAGGTAAAGTTTTCAGTGTTGACAAAAATATAAAATTGTGTGTTATTAAAATATGAATATCATGCAAGGTATTCATTTTTAGGTGACAATATACAAAATAGATTTTATCATTCCGTTTATAGGGCATTCTAAAAACAAAGAAATATGAAAACAGTTTTTAACCAGGTATAACAGCTTGTAAATGATTTTAATGTTTACCAATGTTACTATCTAAAACATACATAAAAAGTCACTATTCTTTTACTTTTTTTCCATTTCCTCTAAGTTCTATACTATCAGGATAGAGAGGATGGATTTGAGCTTGAATTTTTTTGGTTGTTTTCAAAGAAAAGGAATCATGGAAAACACTGTACAAGATACGTGAGAGGTGTGTTCCCTACCTCTTGGAAATATGAATATCTCCTAAAGCATCAGCTATTAAAAACACAAAAAATGTAAATTCATATCTTCAGACTAATAGATCCTCATACTGTGTTACGTAGACTTGACAGACATTTAGGCATAAGCAATAAAATGTATCCATGTCACTGAAACAAAAATAAATTTATAGATATATACCATTGCACATTTTCTAAAGAATTTATTTTACTTCTTTTCTAATTCAAGCAAATTATATTAACCTATCTCAGTACATTTCCGGTGCATGGAAGTTGAAAGAGCAGGTAAAGGACAGAACCAGCAGCACACTATCCTGGTGTATTAGTGGCCATAAATGACTATATTTAATTAGGTACTCTCTAGGAGTACTGCAGACTATGAATAGCTTAATGGCAGCCTACCAGCAGTTTGCAAGATTACAGCTTCATAGGGGATTAAACCTGCCAACTTCTTTTTATAGTTCCTAATTTACAGAGACTTTCTTCTTATCCATCGTAGATTTCAATAACTGGATTAATTTTTGGTTTGCAGAAAGCATTGTGAAGAGAACTGTCCTCTCTAAACAGCTCCAAAATGGACACAGAATAAGTATGCATGTTGCCATGGACACAGGTGTTACGCACTCAACAGTCCCAAATCCATTCTCTTCCTACAGGTTATCTCCAGCTCTAAGCTAGACTAGAATTACCTAACTCATCCTTGTCAAACAGTGGATGTGAGTATGCCCATGACATAACCAGGAAGGATGTGATTCTGTTTCACAAGGCAAGATGATTCACAAAAAAAAAAAATTGTGATTGATAAAAGTTAGAAGCAGAGTATTGACAAATACTAACATTATGTCTTGGGGTGACTTTATGATACGGCATTACCTATCGTCTGCTTATTGCCCAGACATGAGGTCTATACCTTTAAGTGAGGTCCAGGAGAAGGGGGAGAAGCCAGTGGAATTTTTTCAGCAGCCTGTGTTCAAAAACACAGATAACTCCTCAGTTTTTTCCCCAGCTCTCAGCTCTTTTTCTCAGGAGAGAGACAGAGTGTTAAAATTCTCTGCTTTTAGCTAGCTTCTTGTTCATTAGCTGAGACAAGAGTTTTTCCCAGGACTGTGGCTTCTTCTTCTTCTTCTCCTGGAACTGTTTAGATTTGCTCCGGTCTGAAACACCAGGACACCTCCAGGAGCCCCACGCCATAGCCTGAAGGGGAGGCCCTGGGATGCTGCACCCCGGTTCCAGAGGACCTTGGGAGAAGCCAAACAGGACTCTAAAAAAAATCCACCATCTTTCTCCACAACAAGTTTTATTATCTAATGTTATTCTTCTTTTTTTTTTTTCCTGTGCCCTGTGGTGACACTCTGCTTGTTAAATAAATAGGGTATTTTCACTTTCCTCCAAGAAATTCCTTTTGAACCTGTTGGGGAGGGGCTGCCAAAACCTGCCTTCCATTTGAGGACACGTTCATCTCAGGATGTTTCGTCCTAAATTGTCTCAAACTGAGACATATTCTGAAGTCCTAGCCCAAGGAGGCCTTCGTTGTGCTTTGCTTGATGACTAATCCTATTCATTTCAGTGGCCCATGTGCTCAACTGGCTCAGCATCCTGTTGGGGCTACAAAATTCATACCAAGTACTCCTTTTACTGGACAAATGAGGTGAGTTTATAGGTACAAGAGTCCTTCTTAATGTGACCTTCCCGGAAAAATATTTATTTAATAACCTGAAGAAGCACTCAAGCTCCCAGAAGCATTTGTTCCCTTGCTCATATTTTCTCACACATGTACCTACTTTACATCCACTGTTCTAACAAAAATAATTTTCCTCTTCCAACAAACATGGTCTCATGTGCAATCCCAGATAACAACTACAATGCAGATGCTATTTACTGATCAAGGCCCTGCAACACAAATCCTAAAAGTTGAACACTCATCCTTGAAATTTACACTATTTAGCAGAAATGAGATACAATATAACCATGTGTCATCCTCAAAGGCTATCAGCATATATAAGGTTAAATATTTTCATAATATATAAGAATATGTAATGTAGGAGATAGCCTGATTTTAGGAGTTTTTTTAACAAGACACAAGTATCATGACTGAAGTAGATACACTGAATTAAAAAGGAGACTTAAGGAATATTTTAATAGATCACAAAGCAATTTTGCATATTATTTAAAGCATGTTTGGCAGTATTTGCTCCACTGACAATTCAAAAGAATGACAATAATCTTTTAATAATTTCTTCTTGTATATGCATACTAATAATGACAGTGAAATAGTATTCTGAAATATTATTGCTCATTCTTTGTGTATCCATCCCTCCACAAAACAGAGCAATAAAGAATAACTTATCAATGAGAAGTGCTAACATATACTCACATTTTGTCCTGTTAAACTATGTCTTTGTATTCTATATTTGAATCAAATTAGATTTAAATATTAAAAGAGAAAAAATGGTGAATAAGCACAATTCTCTTAGGGCAGAGAATTCACCAATTTTATTCACCAATTTTAGTTTATCTATCTAAAAAAGCAATAGGCTGCAAGTACCAACAGAAGATAATTTTCTCTCAGCAACATAAACATGGCAATGGAACGTTACAGTGCTTAGAATTAATCATGTTCTTAAATACTTCCCTTCAGTAGATGATGATTTATACAGTGACAGGTTGCAGTATGTTATAAAATTCTATGACACATTATGCAAGTAGGGAAGAATATGTTTTAAAAGTATCATCATTTTGAAGTAGAAGGGAATTTGTGACAAAGAACAAAGAGTATGCAACAAAAACATGAAAGCAGGAAAGCTGAAGAGTCTAAGAACATGTTATTTCAAAAAGAACAACTAACATGTCTGATTCACCACTGTACTTTTGTCATTTCTTCTCTAACATTACATAACTTCATAAGTTGTCCTTTAAACTGCACAGAAAAGTCTAGATTTAACACCATTGTGAGTAAAATATGTTTTGCTTTAAATGACAAGTGTCAAAACTGGTTCTGCCTTTAAACTCTTCATTTTTACAAAACAGCAAAAATACACATTTGTGAACCAAGCTGTAGACATGCTTTGCTGAGCACACTCAGTACCTAGCTCTCCTCTCATTGTTAGTTCTCTTTTTTCACTAAGTACAAATGATTCTTAAAACCATGCTGCTCATTTGGGGGAAAAAAAAAAACCTTCGAAAATTCTCACACATTTTTGTCTTTTTACTTTCTTTTTAAAGATACTTTTTTAAAGCTTTTTGATAATCAGCAGAATAAGGAGGAGAAAATCTTGCTTTTCAAAAAAAGGCAAACATTGAGGAGACAAAGATCCAAATACCGCTGTCCTTATAAAAACCAAATACACATTTTTTTTAAAACTTTCATTTTCAATACCATCAGGATTTCATCTTTAGGATACTGTCACAAGGGAATGATTGGGCTGAGTAAACAATCACTGTCAAAGGTATTGGCACAAAAATAGGGTTTAATAAAAATTTGGTTTAGAGATACATTCTTCCACTTGCCCTCCCATCTACATACCACTACTAAGTTGGTGTGAGAAACAAACTTGCCAGTAGAGTGAAAGTATAATTCATATTTATGCATTCATTTAGGCAAAGTCATGCTTTTCTTATTGAGATTGCACCTTTGATATTTTGTTGATTGCTATAGAGCTTGTATGTTAGAGGAACAGCCTTATTTAAATAACAGCCCTAAATGAGGGAAACAAAGAAACCCAGCATTCACAGGTGCTATTCATATTGTTTCATCATTAGTTAGCAATCCTGTAAATTAGAGAAACCAAACATACTATTATAAATCAATTTGCAAAAATGTTTGTATTTACTAGAGACCAAAAAAAAAATGCTGAGGTGGAAACCATATTTGCATTCCTTTGACCAACAACCAGTATGTACATTTACCCTAATCTTAATTGCAAGTTACCTTCATATTTACTGTATTTTTCAATTACAAGATTAATTACTAATATCATATAATATTAGTCTTACCAATATTAGGTTATGCACCCTGAATATGAGCAGTGTTTGGATTAATTGCAAACCCAAATATTTGGTCCAGAAACTTTTATGTCTGAGTTGCATTCACATGTATCTCATAATAATCAACAGACTAAACAATGCAAAACTACACAGAAACAACTAATTAAACAGGCACAGAACACTATGATTATTCTTTCTTGACAGTTACCTTACAGTTGTATTATTCAGTATACAATAACATGTGTTATGTTATTGTAATGCTTAAGAGTGAAGAAAAGAAAACACATATGGCTTGTTTTGGTCTGCTCTCTCTTCTGAAACAGACTTTTCATTTCATACTGCCCAGATCCCAGAAAGCCCTGAAAAAACAAGTCATGTCACTGTCACAACTGCCTGCACAGAGGAGTAATCCAGCAATTGCTTAATGTATGCATAAGCTTCATGTGAAGTTGAAAGTGAACGCTTACATGCATTTCATTTTAAAGTGAATATAAATTAACTACTAACCAGTCAATGGGAGGATGTGGGGGCATACAAATTCGTGAGAGATCTCCAACACCTTATAAAAGCATATTCTGTGACTGTGTCATTCTCTAAAGCAGATCAATACCTTTGCCACAAGCAGTAACTGCCTTCACAACACCCAAAAGGTTTTAAATACATTACCAAGTAAACCCTGTTTGTATTTTATTATTTACAAATATAAAATATATAAATATAATATATACAAAACCACAATTAAGCTTTTATTTATTATAATTTTTCAGTCAGTGGTTTGACTCCCCTGTTTGAATACTTTACTGCAAAACCAAGGTTTAGTGGAAAGGTTTAAGGCAGTGTATAGCTCAAAACACTCAAATGAACCATATTGCTTATAGCACAGACAGAAAAAAACTACACAATTCTAGTGTACCCAGACAAAAAGTTGTAAATTTTTGCTCATGAAGATTTGGATCAAATACCACATATAGCTCATATAAATCTGCTTTCCTGTGGAAAAAACTAGATCCAAACCTGTGACATATGATAGTCCTTCAGAAGAACACTGCTTGTTTTGTTAGAACATAAATGTAAGAAAATAAATTAACAATAAATCTCTGTACTTGAACATCAGATAAAAGGACTATTTTTTCTAACCAATCTCATACTGCACGATATTACAAATTCCTGCAATTCCAAGTTGTATTTTGTGAGGTAATTTATAGGAAAAAAAATGTGCAGTGCAAATAGAATAAATTAATCCAAAATAATTTCACATTTAACAACCAGTGTCTGTCTTGCACACTGGCAAAGTATTGGAAAATGCAGAGGTTCCTAAAACATTGCTCCTATGATCACTATTTTATGAGTTTACTGAGTGAGACCATAAGCACATATTCTCCTCAGATGTCCTTCCTCTCATAAGAAAAGTATAACCAATTTTCTTTAAGTACAGTTTTAGGGAAATGTTGGTTGTTTAAATTATTTCTGGTATGAATCTTATACCAACTCAACATTTTCCTAAATTACTAGAGTATTATATGTTTATTAATAGGAAAGATTTCTATTAGAATACAACACTCTAATGAGTTTTTGTGACCTATAACTGGTGATTGATTGCCTAATTCATAGTACATTCTTTTCAACTTACACAACTGCAGGGATTTTACATCTGCAGAACTTCTTCATGCAATTGTAACATAAATTACATTAACCTGAGTTACCACAGACTTTGTTTTTCAGGAAAAAAAAAGCTGTTCTACATGGTCAAAACACAGCCTATTTTAAAAATCAAACAGCTGTAGATCAAGCAAGTTAAGTATAAAGATATCACGTGGCTAAAGAAGACAGAAAAACAACAGTGGAATTGACCTCAGACAGCGAAATGAAAGATGCTGTCCTTAAAGTTATGTACCTGGAATAAAGAATTTAAATAAAAACTTCAGAACAAAACTAAATCACAACTGTTCTGTAGATTGCAAGAGTACATGGCAAAAATTCTTTTATATCTAGCAAAAGATAACCTTCAACCAAGTGCTGTGAATTTGACTAGCTTTACTAAGTTTTTAGCAAAGATCTGCTCATGTTGCAATAGGGTTTTTTACAAAGAATACAGAAAAACTGCTGTATGCAAGTTAATCACAATAGTAACCAAGAATTATTTTTTTTCTGAGTAACTCTGCTATAAAAAGATACTAGAATTAATTTTGATGAATAAAATCAGTCAGTCATTCCCATGTTTACCCTTTCATTAAACTGCTATCACTCCAATACAAGCTGTCCTATTGAATCATTTATGATGAAACAGAATATTTATACTAGCATCAGATGGTTCTGGAGCCTAGAAGGAGTGGGAACACATATCTGACAAATTTAAGACTATTTAAACACAGAGTTACGCTTGCTATCAGTTGTAGATTTTTTGAGAGTTCAGAAACTACTTTTATTCTGTGCTGTAGGGCAAGCAAAACATGATAAACTACAAATTTTGCTTGTGATTCACACATACCTATGAACAGAGTCATATTAGTGCTTTTACTTCAATGATCCCCCTCCCCCCCCCTTACAAAAAGGGTCACTGTATATTTTGGAAGTATAAGAACACTGAACTATGCCAACCATAAATTAAAATGTATTTAATTTCTATAGCAGAAAAGTCTATTTTATATTTACACTATCTGCAATATAAAAATATGGAATGCTGCTCATGGATTATTAAAATAGACTCTTAACTTCACTTATACTTTAAAAGTATATTCATCCCTATTTTATTGAGGAAACCGGAACCCTAACAGATTTTAACCCTAAATTTAAGAAAAACAGCTCACAAGACCTTCAATAAGACACCAATCCAATACACTAAAGACAAGTGTAATACACAAATGCTTACAGCCTGTATGACATAAATAGTGCCAGTGACTAACCCAGAGCTCCCAGGACTCCCAGCTTCTCCAGGTCTGGTGGAGCCAGAGGAAGCCTTGCTGCCTATCTCTCCAGGAAGAGCCCATCAAGCAGGGATGGTCTGACATAACTTACTTTGTCTTATAAGGAGCACCCAGCTCAGCCTCACCTTGCCTGGGAGGCTGAGGAAGAAATGAGAGCTCTGCTGACAGCTTGCAAGCTCCAAGCCCGTGGCTCAGGGAAGCTACAGACAGGTCTGGCAAGCAACAAAGCCACCAACTGTTGTGTAGGGTCAGGAATGACCGACAGAGGACACATAGGCTACAGCTGCATCCTAAGGAAGACCAGACAGTGACCATTTGGGGCTTCTTTTACCTACAACAGCCTGAATGGCAGTCTATTTGTCAGTAACCCCATACAGGGAACACAGGCAAAGTCCCACTGAGGATCTGCATGGAAGAAAGATTCTTGGGCAGGAAACAGCACAGAATTAAATTTAAGAGCACCATTCTTTCCATTAACTCAATTTTCTGGTTCAGCATTCTCTATATAGATAATTTTAAACTAAATCAAGAAAACTACTGATTTTCATAAGCTGAACCTTTATTTTTGTTTAAAGGGACAGGAGGAGGAAACAAATAAAAAGCTTTTAGGTCAAGATAAAAAGAGGGAGATTACTTAGCAATTACCACTATGGACAAAGACTCATCTTAGGGAAAGTTAATTTCACTTTCAAGAAATAAGAAGACAAATGTTAAAACAACATTTTCCTCCCTGCATTTCCCAGGCTCAACTTCACTCTGTCATTCCAGACTCCTCTACCCATCCCAACATGGCACAAGGGGATGGGAGTTGTAGTCAGGACACATTGGTTTTTTCTCCTCCATACCACAGGAAAAAATGTGCCCTGATGCCTGGAGCACCTCTTCCTTCTCTGCTGTTTCTCATTCTTTTTTATCACCTCCTCCTTTGTCTGTCTGATTTTTTTTTTTTTTTTTTTTTTTGCATTTTCCTATATATGTTTTCACAGAGGCACAAGCTTGGCTGATGGGCTCAGCTCTGTGTGTGGTGGGTCCATTGCAGAGCTGCCTGAAAGAGGCTGTGTCAAGCAGGGGACAGTCCCTGACCTCTTCCCACAGAGGACACGCCTGCAGTCTCCCCACCCTGCTATCAAAACCTTGCCACAAATATCCAATACAAGTATCAATTAACAGAAATACAGGGACATAAAATCTCCCTCAGGAGTTTACTTACTGGATAAAAATCAAGTGACAACCTGAGTAAGACAGAAGCATATGCTTAAAAATAATAGATGGGGTAAATAATGGGGATGAAAAATCAGAATGCAAGAGAGGATATCAGTTATACAAAACTCAGAGTACAGGGATGAGCTGGGAGGCTACAATCATTTATGAGATTTCTTAGTGAAATCAATTATTTCAATCAAATCTTTTCCATTGTCTCATAGTTTAGAAAGTTGCTGCCAAAGAACTTACTCCTGACTACCAATCTCGGACTTAGGAACGCTTAAAAAGCCATGCTCTGGTCCAAGAATGATGTTGATGGATGCCTCAGATTAAGTATTTACAGTGGGGTAATTAAACACACAGTGCTCCCACACACAGTTTGGAAGGTCCCCAGAGTTCTTCAGCAAAAAGTTCAGTAAATCAGACCTAATCCTTTGTCTCATCTCCTGTGCTCGCTTATTCCTTTTAGATAGCTTCTGGTTTAAAAAATTCAGTAACAATTGGAATATTTGAATGGAGCTAGTCAAGCAACAAGTTACATCCATTTAACCAGCCCATTTTAAAGACCTAAGACTCATGTATTTATAAAGTTTTAAGTGTGTCAAAAAGTATCTCAATTTTTTTTAAATGATGACACCAATGTACTTCATTTGACGCACATCTACAAAAAAAACCTACCAAAAAAAAAACCCTACAAAAAAAACCCTACCAAAAAAAAAACCCTACCAAAAACCCTACCAAAAAAACCCCCTACAAATCAAAAGAACAGCAACAAAAACCCACAAAAAACCAAAACCACACAAAGTACCATGAAAATTTTTTTTCAAATTTCTCAAAAACCTACTTTCAGCTGTGGGCAGAAACTAAGAATGCAAAATTTAAGCCAAGCAACAAGTTAAAAAAAATTCAACTTTTATAAAACCTGCAGTCACACAAATCCAAATTTATTTATAGTCACAATACACTTCTTTTAAAAGTTAAGCTGAAAGATACTGAAATTGAAACAATGAAGTCACCTTATAATGCTAATGGATCACATCAGATATAACTGACAATTTTCAGGATATTGATTCACTTTATCAATATAATCAGATTCAGTGTTTATAGGTCAAGCAGTCCATAGAGTCTTACCTCAGGAAGTTGCATAGTCAACTAGATAGTACTTCCTCAAATGAACATTAGAAGGAATATGGAAAAACAGTTTTGTAAAAACAAGATGAAAACAGAACGTCTTGAAGGTAAAGATGGAATGATGACTTTCAAAGCTATAAAAGCACATGTTGAGATTCAGGGGAAAAAGGAAATCTCAGCAGCCATGGAGATTCTAATGTTATTTTTATTTTTAAGATATGGATGTCTTTATTTTGGCAATGAAAGCACCCATTTTTTACATCAGCAGGTTTAACAAAAGGCAATCATTTTAAGCACATCTCTCAAGATGTAAATTATTACGAATTTCACACTATATTGTGAAAATTACTTTTCCCAAACATGTAAATACTGCCTACTGTAAAAATCATGTTCCACACTATGATGATGTGGATTTCTTTTTTTTTTTCTTTTTGGTACATCAGTAGAATATTGTTGTCCTATAACTTTTTAAAGTTTTCTCTCCAAAGTGATATTTCCCAAAATATCCGTTACACAGACGGACATAGAAATTTAAATTTTGCTGTAAGACCTGCCAGATGTCAGTTTTGGTATTAATGGATTTTACAATACTCTCTGAGCCTTTAATATTTTCCATACTAAGAAATGTAAATCAGCTCAAGACAATGTCCTTGCCACATACAGCTGAAGCATTGCTGAAAAGAGTATAAATGCAAATGTAGACAAGAGGGAACTACTTTAATCTTACTTCAAAAAGTCTGTTGGAGCTCTGCTGACCAGAAAAGTGTTTTTAAAGGTCTATAGTACTATTGAATTAATTGTCCTTAAGTATTGGGAAATGTACCAAAACAAAATCCTGATGCAAAAACCACTTTAGCTGTGTGAACTGCAATAGATTCACACCACATCCATTGGTACTGCCTAAAAGGAGATTCACTGTGCACAGGATGAAGTGAAGCTGCACAGCAGCTGTGAGCATACAGTTTACACGTGGATTAAGCAGCCTATGCCACAGTCCATTTTTTTCATTTATTGACTGATACAGCAAAGCACAGAACCTGAAAGTGACAGCATTTTTATGTTTAAAAGTTCCAGCATTTTCTGGCTCCTGGATACTTCACTGCACACAACACATACAAACAATGGTTTTTTGCAAATCCTTATCCCCTTACATTTATTTTATGCACTGAATAGAGAAAAGCTCAAGTTCAAAGTGTCTTTATTCAATGCATTTTCCAAAACTGAAAACAGGGGATTCTCCCAGAACTTTCTCTCATTCAATCTATATTTCTCTTTGAACGAGACAGTTATTTCTAATTTTTTTTCCAGGTATTATATTAATTTCTGTAAACCTTATGCTTACAAATGCCCTTTGCAAGTCTTATGCTATTAGAATATTCAAGTGATTTGTTCTGTTTGTGGTTAAGACACACATCATTACCAAATAAAGACAAAGTAGTCCATACTCCATTAAGTAATGAAATTTTTCCTACTGAGTCAATAAGGATTGGATAAAGTATTTCGATTACCTGTATGAATTCCAAGTTCTAAACATCGGGGCAGTTTCTCAGAACCTTAAAAAACACAAGTTAAAATGTCAAACTTTACTCTCTTGAGAGCTTCCCATGCTTTTGCCATATAAATGTAAGTGAAACCATTGCAACACTAAAATACTTTTAGAGCTTAAAGTGTAATCCCTCTCAGCTATCTGCCCTGCCCAAGAACAAAAGCTATGTCTATGGTCTTTGGAGGCTCACTCAATGCTTAAAGACTAATTGGTCAAAGCCTCCCTGCCCCTCAAATCAGACTAAAGGTTTAGAAGTGACAAAAATTTGCTATGTTAGCATTACATATCCCAAATTTTTCTCGGCCTCTGATAATCCATTTCTTTTGAGAAGTTTTGACACAAATTACAACATAGCTGTAGATATCAAAGGCTACTTCTACTAAGATTTCTCCATACAAAACCAATCTTTTCTTGAGAAACAACATCAAATAATATTATACAAGTATTACCTTGTATCAATACTGTCTCCATTAAATTAATTTAATCTCCAAAAAGCTCAACTAACTTGCATATTCTAATTAATATCATGCTGAAAATAGCTAATGATGCTAAATTACAGCAATCTTTTTAAAAGGGTCAAATTTGTCGATCTGCATTTAAGCTATAAACATCAGGCATGAAAATGAATTGGTTTTGAAGTAACACTAATTCTGAAAGGTCCCACTTAGGAAAATTATTTCCTCCCACAATTTTTCTAAAGTTTAATCAAGCCACCCAGAAGAGGATCATAGCTGAATTGCAGTGTTGTATCTCTCTTCCTATTGCTCTGAGCAGAACCCCCCATTTTCTTCCCTGGAGTTTCAAAGAAGTTCCTGTGTCTCCACCAGGATCTGTGTAAGCACACAACAGAGCACAGCTTTAACACTGTTAACATCAGATTGCTTCGTCACATCTTAGAGATATCTTTATTAATGTGTAATTTTATGCCATCATATCTATGTTCCCATGATATACCAATTTCACACTGCACAGATCAGCACCAGTAATTGCCAAGAACTAATTATAGTGAACTAACATGCTCTAGAATTTATGAGTGCTAGTTCACATGCCTCCACTTCCAATAAATAGCTGTCTTAACAAGTCACTCCACTACCTTTTGAAATTCAAAAAGATAACCCAATGAAAAAAGATGAAGTGTCTATAATGAATGATCAACCTAGTTAATTCTGTGATTTTTTAAAATCAGCATCATGTTTATCAAATGCAGATAGCTATACAGAATATGTGGTTCTTAAACACTGAAAGGTAACTCTGCATTTGTACATGCAATTATGAAGCCACTGAAAAGTATTTACCATTCCACTCTTCCTTAACTATGAATTGCCATGCTAACTGTAAAAGTGTTCATGTTGTCAACACAGCAGTAAAATACTTCCATTCTTTCCAGCAATATTAACACATTGTAACAGTGATTTTAATCAAGATAAAATTTCAAGAGACTATATCCCTTTTCACATAGTCAAAATTAAACAGCAGAATGAAAATTATTCATGTAATTTTCATCTATTATCAGGATAGTTGGCTGTTAAAGGAGTAAAAAAAAGTAATTTTTAATGATAGAATGGAGAATCAGAGATGCACAAAGGATGGGTGTAAAAATGAAAGATCTGGTGCTAGTTACCAAAAAAAAGAACAGAGAACAGCAGCAATGAAAATTAACATGACTAGGAGTCATTGAAAGATGGCACATTTTGTGCTTGTAAAGGAGGTTAAAAAACCTCTACAACAAGCAGCAAAGGAATACTAGAAAGGAAATTAATCACCTGCATTTCAGAACACAGTAAAGAGGATGTGCCATATATAGCATGGAGTTCACACGGATCAAGGAAGATAAAAAAGAAATAAAGCAAAAGCACTTCACTCAAAGAACACTATCTATTCTGTATACCCTAAGGCAAGATTCTCTGGAAAACATAGTGTCATCATGTAATTAAAGATTGTATCACAAGCTACACATACAACATGGCCATATTGAGGTTACCTGCATCATCTTAAATCACCGCCTCTCAGATCATTATAACAGCTTTTGCAAACAGGGTAAATACATGCAAATATTCCAGATGGATGCTGAATGTCATCTTTACTGCTGGGTAATCAGAGATCATAAATACACAGAACATGCTAACACAGCATGCTATTTCTCAAAACCTGAAAGGATGAATAGATTTTAGTATTTTCCTTAAGTTACAGCAATAAACTTCTGCCACCTTTTTATTGCACACAACATACACGTGAAAAAACTTTGTAGAACACAGCTACAGCAGCAAGATAGCACACTCCTCACAAGAAACTATTAATGCTCCCTTCCATGCACCAAGAAGAATTCATCATCTCCTCTGCAAGTATAAAGCATGTCTTTCTTTGGTGTCCAATTCATCTGTTATACATAAGACTTCAATTATTAGTTTTTTCATTCAAGGGTATTACTTATGACAAGCTCACTAATAGTATTTTTCACTAAATGTATAGCATCAATTTTATTTTAAAATCTATTCAACAAAAATTGTTTCTAGTTTTTAACCAAAGAAGATGACCACATGGTTTCTATTTTTTTAAACATAAACAAAATAGACAATTCTTATTCTTACATGAAATTTAACTGTAGGACAATGTCATACCTTCCTAAAGGGAATGGTTTCTGTTACAACAGGCACAAGCTCCAAAAAGCCTTTAAATTCTACTTTGAGTGCCACAAAAAGAAAGCAGGTATTCACACACGCCAACATGGAATGAATATTTTCTTACAGAAACAATTTTTCACAGAAGTTTAGTAAGAAAAATATTATTTATAAAAGAATATTCTTTTAACACTAGAAAAGAACTGGAAAAAATTAGTATCTACTCTAAACTGTGAAGAGACAATGCACTTGTTATTTAAATACAGCAAACAACTTAGTACAAAAAGCTAAACAAAAAGGCTATGATAACAATTAAAGTCCATTTATAGTAAATATGATTAAGTGGAGGATAAGGTTTGTCCAGTAGAGGAAAGAAGGACACCTTGTGTATTTTTTTTTAATACAAGAACACTTTCTTAAAGTGGGAAGGAGAGCCTTTCTTCACCAGTAAACGTAGTTCTTGTTTCATTCAGGACAGCATTCCAGGGAAAAAGCTAGGGGCATGAGCATGCTTTCTAGCAGCAGTTTGCCTCACATTTAAGAGTGTATTACTTAAAAGCAGTGATGTAAGAAATTTTCTCCAAAAGACACTGAAGTGGAATGTCAATTATAATGCTGCTAACACTGAAAATACGTGTTTAACTGCTCCAAAATTTTGAAAGAAGGCAACCCATAGTAAATAATTGACATATAAAGTGCAGATTTTTTTTTTCCCAAAAATGTCTTTAACCATGGTGTTAGGACAGGATTTAAGCTCATGCAGTGCAAACAGCATGAAGCAATAAGGAAACTAGGCTTTTACTTTCCTCACCTGGCAACAGGATTATGAATGTATTTTATCTTCAGCCTTACCTCATAGAATTCTTTCCAAAAAAAAAATCTTAATTTAATCTGTACAGAAAATATTCCAGTTTTAGAAAAAGCAAATGAGATGCTGAAATCACACCTAGAGTTCAAATGAAAATACTGATTAACAGTTCAGCACTGCTGTATGTTGTCCTCCAGAATATTTTTGAAGAAATGGTCATGAATAATTCAACTCTCTGTTTTAGCCTTTCATGTCCTCAAAGCTGGTATCAGACAGAATAAATAACAGTACAAATAAATCCACTAAGTATAAGCTAGCTTGTCTAAAGAAAAGCCTAATATCATTAGACTTATCATAAATGCCTTGCCCAGATTCTATGAAGAAAACATGCATCTGTGTCCTGTACTGGACGACTTTGTCTGTCCTCCAGGTATGCCCAGAGGGCAATGTAGGCTATAATGACCCATCTGTTCACTACTGGCAAGTGGCAAACTTCTAATGAAGACAGATGTGGGTCACCCTGTACAAAGAAGGCTGCAGGGTGCTAATGAATCCACCTAATGGTCACTACCTGCCTCTGCTGACTGACTGATGAGCAAAAGGGTTAAGCTTCAAAAGCACAGACAAGTATTTCAGGTAATCATTAGTCTTACTGGGATATCTCTGTCACACTGCCTAATACACACACACTTACTTTAATGTTGTCTTCTCCCATTTAAAATTATAAAATCTTCTGTTATTTTATTTTACACAACATGAAATAACCTGAAAAGCTCAGCAAAAGATCTGATGAAAGATTCACTGCTGTTATTACCCAGAGAAATAAAAGTTTCCAATATTCATAGGAAATTATAAGCATGACCTTTGACACTAACAGTAAAACCAAAAATCTTAAAGGAAATAGCTACTAGTTGCAAAACCCTACAGCTACCTTTCTAAACACTACAATCCAACAGTGGTACATGGAAGAACTTTTTGCAGTGAACTCTATTCACAAAGACCTCAAGTTAATAGATTTTTATTTTTTTTAAATAACAGTTAGTACAGAAGCAAGTGAGGATTTGGCTCATTCCATCAATTTCTACATGAAGGTGATGGCACCACAAAAGCCAGATACTTGTGACAAAATATCGTGGGAGATCCAACCATTCATCAATTCAAGCAGTGAGCAAATGTCAGGAAGAGTTTCAATGGGGAAACACCAGACAGTGAAGTTCTCTAGAGAAAAAGGAAAGGGGGGGTGGGGGAAGAAATAAAACCCCCACAACCAAAACAAACAAAAAAACACACACCACACCAAACTAGCCTATAGCAAAAAATGCTATGACTTTGAGCCAGTGTGGGGTGAAACCTGCAGAGAACATTGCCATCTGCCAGGATTCACCAGCATTCTGTTTATAACCAGCTGCAACAAAGTCACGGCACTATCCAAAACTACAGAGAAGTTATAAAATGATTCATAAAGCAAAAACCAGAAGGAAGTATTTTTATGCAACAGCTTTTGAGGAGAAGTGGCTCTCTTGCTTTCACAATCAATTAATTTCTTTTCAAAACACCACACAGGAATCTACCAATTTAATTTCTGATACAACTCTACTAATAGTAGATAGGAAACACAAATTTACCAAGTTCTGCAAATCATCCACTGGGAAAGACTTCTTACCAGCTTTAACAAGCAATAGTATACTAAAAACCAACCTCGTAGTAGCATTAAACCAAATAATACATTGCATCCATAACTGCTCTTATAAAAAGGCAGAAGACATCCTTGCTAGACAACAACATTTTATTCCCTGTCATGCTCATCTGTTGAATAATCTTTAATGCATCCAGTAACCTCATTAGACACACCCACACCCTAACTGTAAATTGAATATCAAGCTCCCAGTATGTTCATTTTACAAGGCTCAATACATTCTTACAGGGGAGAAGAGACCCTACCATTTTAGGAAATGTATTTGAGAAGAAAGAGAATTGTTACAACCTTATCCTAGGCTAAAAATAAGTGAAGCTTTGGCTTGATAGGAATCATGTAATGTTTATCTAGGTCATAACCTAGTAGAAATTCTCAAAGTTTTGATAAATAAAAGCTAACACTAAACAAACTTTAACTCCCAGAATTAAGACAAAAACCAGCCTTTTCAACTTTTTTTTAACAGAATTGAACATAGTTGTAAATCTGCTCTCTGTGTTGAACTTGCTTTCTCATCCATATAAAACTAATGAGTTGGTGACACTCAAAAATTTACCTTGCATATAAGCAATGATTTCTAGTAAACATAAGGAATTTTATGCCTACTCTGTGGGGGTATAAATTACAGTTTTGCCTAATATATGCCAAGAGAGACTCCAGTGTGAGTTACTTTTTCAAACAGATTTAAATTCACAGATGATTTACTGTTGTTCCCAGAAGAGAAATGATTAAGCAGCCTCAGAATTTTGCCTGAGGCAACAGAAGCTCTTCAGGATCCAGTAACTCCAATATACATGAACATGAGAATTCTATTTTGCAAGAAGCTACTAATGTTACACACAAGATGAAACTAACTATATATAGTGAATTCATTTATAATGGGTGATTTCACTGATTTATTCTAAGAGAGTAAACTAAAAGTAGTCAGATAGGGGGGGAGGGACCCACCCCAAAATGAAAGAAATCTCTGGAAGCAAGGGTCATCAAACATAGGTGAAGTATTGCAAAAACAACAATTGCGTATTCATGGGCCCATTTACAGTTTCACTGGCAAATAAAAGCAACCACAGTCTAGAAAAATGCCCTTTAACATCTAAAAAAAACCCCAAGTGTTAATATCATCCTAGTAGCATGTGCGCAGAATATTCTGAAGAAGACTGTTATGTTTTTCACTTAGCTCACTTGCCATATGAGGACCTGCAATTTAGTAATGAGGAAAACTTATAATTCCAGTAAAATCTGGTTGTTAGACACACATTAACCTGTGCTCAATTTTCCTCCATTATATCCACTTTCCTTTAAATGTATAAATACAACTGCCAAAGTATAGAATAGATTTAAAAGCTTATGGCCCACACAGAGAAGACATTCCTACGTGGTTGAAATTAAAGATGACAGCACACAGAAACCTAATAGTCTCTATCAATTAGGTCCTCCCATCACCACACTTTTTTTGATGTCCTCTGGCCAGAATCTCATTCGTCTACATACACATCCTTCACTCATGTAGCATTCTGTTTGCAGAAAAGACAGGCTCTCAAGTTAAAAATAAAAATGCTGTTTGTATTTAAATCGTGTAGCATGGCCATTAAACAAGCACTGAAGGTTAGGACTGCTTAGGGAACACTGATGCTGGCATTCATAGCTTCACCTGCAAACTGATTTAAAGATAGAATTCTGAGGTAAAATGTGCTGATATTATCAGAAGGAAAACTGATAAAGTACTGTGAACAAAACTTCTGAAACGTGTCATCATTCATCATCTGAAAACAAGTGATTGTTCAAAGGACACAGCAAGTGATCAGCTAGCTACACATATGATGGGGGAGGAAAAAATGCCCTTTCCAAATCTGACTCCATTTCCTTACATTCTATCTTCAACTCACATGGAAGAAGTTGTTACACCTTTCCTACCCTCCTTTCTAAAGATGTCCACCTTCACAGATCCATAGGAATATAGCAGATCAATAACCCATGTCACAAAGGGCAACAGAGTAGTACATCCACAAAATACTACTTTTTTTCCAACTATTTTAAGAAAATGAATCAGACATTTACCAGACTAGCAAAAATATGTCTCCAACACAGAGTCAGTTGTGTTGGAAGGAAAGTTGAGTTGGAAAAGTCTTGTTTTACTTAGCATGGCAAGTAACTACCTTTCATAGGACTATATAAGTTGAAAGTTCAACACGTACATATGCGTAAACACATAATGAAATGGCAACTAAACTGACAAGTTTTCATTATACCTCTTCCTTCCCTAATCTTCCTTTTCTCAAAAAATAAAAGAATCTATTCTAAAACCTTTCAGAAATTTGAGTCTAAAAAAAATCCAGCCATAATCTGCATGGAGAAAGTCGATGAAATTTACAAGTCTTTGGCAAGAGCTCTTTCAAAAAGTGCACAAATCTGTGCTAGGCTAAAGCTTTTCTAATCTTGATGATAGATGGATTTAGAAATCACATTATTTTCTACCTCTTTTCAGAAAACATTTGTATAGTTGAAGATTACTACTAGTAAGATTATTACTAATAAGTTGTTCCCCTCTATTCTTTACAGCAATGAATACAGTAATGAGTATTTTAGACCAAACCACTACAAGCTCATTCAATTTGCTGTCTAGGAACCTTCTCTAAGTATCTTGTTACTCTCACAATTTTCCTCTAAACTGGCTCTGCATGGCCTCCACATTTTATACTTGAAATACGCTGGATATGACACCATACTGCAGATAAAGTTTGCTTTTTGTAGCACAGCTCACAAGATTATACCACATTCATTGCAGGCCAACCTCTGTGTACACATCCTAATACAGCATTTGGCCATTTCCCCTTTTTCACAACAATGCCACAATTTTTACAGACAGTTTAGACATTGCTGTTCCTTGACATTATTCAGGGTATTTGGAACAAAGCTACCTATAAAGTCATCTGTATTAAGGAAGAAATGAGAAACTGGCAGCACCTCCCCAAGCTGTATGGATTTTTCTTTTTACTATATCAGCAGCACTACCAACTGAAATCTGGGTCTCCAGTCCTTTCTCTGAAATTATTCAAGAAAATATTATTTTGTGTTTGCTCAGTGAAAGTTTTTACAAGAAGTATCTTTAAAAGCCTAATTTCATTAAGATAAAGTATCATACTGATCCTGTTATAAATGAAAAAATAATCAGTTCTATGAATTTTTCACCACAAAATGAGATGGTATCACTTTTTTTAAAGTATCCAGATGAACGATTCACATTTTTAGTTCACCTCCTCTTTTTTTTGAGATGGTATAAGCCCCTTACTTTCTTTCCTATTTCGTAGTAGGGAAACAGCCTACACAGGCTTTTTAATTTATAAGCCATTTCATTAATTCCAAGGTGATAGTACTTTATATTAAACACATATTTAACAGTACAAAAAATTGGCTATAAATACATTAGGATCAACAAACTATTTACAGACTGATTTAAGTCCTCTCAATAAACACATACATAACTTTCTCATTGCATAATGATTACTTTCTTGTAATCCAAAGGAATCAATTACACCTCATAAAATGCCAACATCAGTTATCTGTTGAAGTTTGATTTACATTCCATATGTGTGTCTATATATATATATTAACATTTATTTTGCCAAACTCTCCATGGAAATTCTCTGGCATGAATTCAGCTTGGATTGCTCCATTCTCTCAACCCTTCATACAGCTTCAGCATATATATTTTTAAAACTGCAAAATATATTAAAGTATATGCATAAAGCATTCTTCAAAAAATTCAAAATCTTTTTACTATTTTAAAAAGGGGGTTTTTTGCATTGTAGATGTATTAAAGAAAGTATCTCTTGTCTGCTCCTTTTAAATATATCTGCTTTTCAGGACACAATTTGAACACAGAGAGCTAGACGAAGAAAGAAAATGAATGGAGAGAAGTCACTGTAAAATGTTCTTTAGTTTGTGTTTGTTTGATTTTATTATCCTTTCACTTTAAGTATAAGCAAAATGAAAGTTGCAAGTCCATCCATACTTTGAGGGATTTTTTTCCATCACTTTCAGCAAGACTGTTGTATCTTCCCAACTGTACTACTCTATTTTTCAACAGCTTTAGCTAAAAGATACAGTTTCTTATAAAATTTTATAATTTTTCCCCCTAAGAAACCTTTGAGAGTAGGGGAGAGAAGCAGTTCATGATGAAACAAGGTTCTCATACAAAGTTATAGCTGGCAGAAATCATGTTCTAAAATCAGGGAAATCCTGTAAACTTCACTGCCTCCTTTTGTTTTTTACTCATTAAGATACTTCTATAAATTTATTCATCAAAAAAATGAGGGGAAGTTTTATATTGACCATATTAGAAAAACAAAACAAACAACAACAACAACAAAACCCCACCAAAAACACCTAAAACTCATTATACAGACATTATAGCAAAACCAAACATTGTAAACTCTGGAAATCCTAATTCAAGCACAGCTTAAGAAAAAAAATTCCAAATATTTTAAGACATCAAAACCTCAATAGGGTAATTAGGGAAATCCTTGTCTTTTCAAGAAAGGACACTATGACAAATAGACAGTTACAACTGCACATTTTAGCATTTGTGAATCTAAATTGGAATGAACCGATGATTAAAAACACTGCAATTTGCAGACTGCTCTTTAGAGGAAAAAATGGATATGCTTTCAGGTTTAGGAGTCAATTTGTCCTTTCTTGATAATTTTTAACCTATTAGTCAGTCTTAACCGAATTTGACTAAGAACTTGCAGACTTGTTGACATTAAATTAAAGTTTTGAGGAAAGGAGGACTGTGGAAAGATATTGTTCTAGTTAATGGGCTGCACTGTAAGCTCAAGTCTTAACATAAATCTGTGGATCAGCAGCAAAGTGCTATGAATACCTTTAGAATACAAAAAGCCTACATTAGCATGCAATCTTTCCTGGGGACCAGCAAATCTAATCCTAAAGCCCAGGGTTAAGTTTGGTTCCAAAAATGAGGTTTGCAGTTCCTTCATTCAATTCCAGAGCACATGGCTGGGTCCAGATAAGTGTTCCCATGACTATTTTCCACACAGTCATTTGAACTATGGGTATCATCCCAGCTAAGGACAAAAAGCTGGTTTTTACCTGGTCACTTGTGCTTTCCATACCATGAAAAACTGAGATCTCTTTAAGGTAATTACAGCACACTTCATCAGCTTCAATTACTGGGATGTACTCTTGGCTTTAATTCTCACTTAACATGTCTTTCCCTCAATTTTTTTTTAATAATAAATTTGTATGCCTTAGCACGTAACAGAAACCTGGAAAGAATATTGTAATCACACATTTTGTGTACTTTGAAAACATGAAGCAACATTTATTCATCAATTCTTTATTGAACTTTAAAGGCAGATGGGAAAAAAAAAATTCTCTTCCTCTCCTAACATGCAGTAAAAAATACCTCCTTTTGTACCTCTTCCTACCTACAAAGGCCAGATTTCCCCTCCTTCCTGAATCTATCCAGTTTTCTGCATTGCTTGATCCTTAGTAAAAGGAGTGCTAGGCTATCTCAGCTCATCTCCTTGTGTATCCCTTTACATCATTCCTTTCCTCTTACATCACAGGCAGAATTACACACCCAAGGAAGACCGAAATACTTTACTAGGAGTTAAAGAATGCAGCCTAAAAGAGCCAAGAAGGTAAAACCTTACACTTAAAGCCATTAGCCTGGCACACATCTGATCACATGCCAAGAGAACATCTGCCTCCCACCACTGCAGCTCCCCCATTTACGTCACTGTTCTGTCCTTCAGGTTTGTCTTGGTTTTTTCAGTGAGACAAGGTAGTAACTTCCTCATTAATTATCACCTGAGAATATCCCAAATAAGAAACTGCAGTTCACAGTGTATATTTGAAAGACATCCTTATCATTTCAAGAGATCTCATCAGACAGATTTTGCAAGTTTATGCCATATTGATACAAGTATTTTCAGGATTGTCTGTACAGCGATGTAACAATCTTAGCTACAATAGCCTTCAGTTGCAAGGTTTGTGTGCCAAAAATAGTGATTTCTCCTCAGTTTTGCATCCATATACACAGGTTTTCAAAATTCACAAGTCCCATAGTTATACTTAATTGAATTTTAAGAAAATTATTTTTATGCCTGTGAAAAGTTATTTGCAGGTTTTTCTCAAAACTATCAAAATTTCTGACATTGCATGTTTAATGAAACCCAGTTAGTTACTTCTAGTGCTCAGCTTTCAAAAACAGTGCTTGGTGTTCAATCACTTCTCACCTTAAGCTCGTAGTATCTGTCCAATTTGCCTTACAATTCTTTAGTCACAGAGTGAAAGTAGAAAAGCTAAGAATGTACAACTACAAGAAGTTTCACACCTAAAACAGATTTTGCTGGAGATATGGAAAACTCAGTCAAAAAAGAAAATACAGGTGGATGTAGTGAAGTATTGGTTTTTTTACATTTTCCTAACTTCAATCGCTAAAAATATAAATATATAAAGAAAATTTTAAAATAAAGTATTTTTACATAAGAAAGAGTATAGGGAAGCTAAAGAAGTTTCCTGTAGCTTAAGTCTTCCCCCTGCATGCATGCCTAAAGACTCCAAAATTCTGCCATGCTAGGTAAACGCTATAAAATATTTCATTTGTTCAGTTCAAAACATAAAGCAAAACAACAGCACAGGTAATTTGTTCTGAACATATTTTCACATATATTTTTTGAATCTTGATGAATTCTGAGAGGATTCATAAGTCATTTGATTACAATTTTGGCATATTCCTAAAGTGTGTGACAATACAGAATCACACAATGGGTAAGGTTGGAAGGGAGGGGAGCACAGTGGGTGGGTGACATGGGGTCATGGTCCAACCTCCCTGCTCAGGCAGGGTCATCCCAGAGCTTATTTCACAGGATTGCATCCAGGCAGTTCTTGAATATCTTGGAGACTTCACAACCTCTCTGGACAATCTATTCCAGCTTCATGATTTCTAAGTATAAAAAGTTTATGCTCTTAAATTATTTCACAGGATTTACACTGAAGTAGGAGAGGGGAAAAAAAAAAAGCTTGTGAATTTTCATTCTTAACTAGCTGGGTTTGTTTTTTTTTTCATTTTCAATATAAATTGCAGGGTTTTTTCCATCTTCTTATAAAAGCCTTACACCTGGAATCTGGGTATAAATTAGTTTTCAAATAGTAGGAAAAAGCTGAAGTGCCATTACCTCCTTTTCTTCTTGTAATTCTATTACTGCGGGATGAAGAGGTCATATTTTTTCTTGCTTCATTTTTTCTTGCTGTTGACTTTTTCATAATGCAGTGTAGCTTCCCTTTAGAAAGCTAAAGGAAAGATTTATGGGTCTTCATTTTTAAGTGCTTATCTAAATACATTTAGTGGAAGCCTATCCTATTACAAACAGCTGCTGTTTGCAATAACTAATGAAAGCCAAGATTGTTCTCTATGGGGAGGGGCCCCACAACATAGTACAATTATGCAGTAAACCTAAAGAAGCAACACAAGCCTTGTTCCAAAAATGGCAAAATCATGTAGTTATTATCACAGGATGACTCTAACAACCACTCAATGGAGAAAAAGCTTAAAGAAAGCATACGATTTTTCAGCTGTTACCCTAACAAGTGTCAAATAAAGCTTTAAGTGAGTTACGATTCTCTCACTCTAATTATGAGACTTAACACTGTAATTAGCTAAAACAAGTCTAGCTACAACACAAATTTTTAAAACTCTCTTGGTAGAAGCAATTCTCTAGAGAGCCCTTCTATTACTAATTTTAGGGAAAAAGTCTTCAAAGGAAATCATGTTAAATACTGAAGTAGTTTTTATGACCACTTCAAATGACATTCAAATAAATCTGGCAGAGACACTGGAAAGGATTTAAACCATGACAGATGCTTGCACAGCAAATTAAGACCAACCAGCCTACAGATAATGCAAACTGAAGTTTATTTTTAAAATTTCTCTTTCCAAATTCTAATGAACTTAGAGTTGCAGTCTGAAAACTCAGGCCAAATCAGCTGCTTGGTTAAATATACATATATAAGTAATCTGTATTTTTAATTTTATTCAAAAGTTCCATAGACCCAGGCCTCTGAAATACATGTAGAAACTGCTCAGGCATGAACATCAACTCCTAATTAACATTACATCTTAAAAAAGCACCTGCAAGGTGTAAGATCCTATATGAGGAATAGACAATTCAGACATTGAAGGTTGGAATAACAAAGATGAAATCTGTCAAGGGTTGGGATTTATGCCAAAATGCCATTTATAACAAACACAGGAGCACTGCTTACCTACAAACACAACCAACATCAGGCAGCATATTGATCATTTTGCTGCTTAAACCAACCAGCAGAGTCACTGAACGAGATTGTAAAATCTTGTTTGTTCCAAACTTTTCACACACATTTTTCACTTTTTGTTTGAGAACAGGATGCACAGTCTGAAACTGAAAGTCTTTTTTGTCACTGTTGCTTTTGAAAGAAATTCGAGCTGGTCGTTTATACTTGTAAGACACACAGAGCAGGAAGCAATGGTCATACAGACATTTTCTGGTTTCTTAATGACCACTCATACAGCAGCAGAAATATACAGTCTGGAGTATCTTAATGAGCACTTCTACAGGAAGTTACAGACATAAATGAGATGCCTTCCTCTTAGCAAAAGGCTATAAGCTCAACTAGGAGAAATACTTCCTTACATCCTATTTAACAATGAGCCATTTGGCAGTCAAGAGAAGGGGATAAATTAAGGATTAGTTAAATGAGGATTAATTTTACTATTTGCCTTCCCCACTTTTCTCAGGATCTTAAATTCCACCATCTCTTTGACCTTCACAACCCTAAAGAATTTGTCTTTTTTCATCAGTAACAAGCCCAGCAGGGCATCCCTCCCAGCTCTGACTCACTTAGGGATCCTGTTTGACTCTGTCCCATAGAGCTGAATGGCCAAGAGGCTCAGGAGAGCTGAGCTGATTGATATTCAGGAACACTCTCCTCAGAGCACATTCTAATGTGGAAAAAGGCTATCAAGTGTGGCAGAAGACCAGCCTAGATGAGTCAAAAGCTCAACTAAGTTACTGAAAGTAGATCATACTTTTTACAAGCCAGCAAGTATAAAGTAAATTGGCTTTCAGAAAAAGAAACCTTTAAAAATGTGTCCACTGCTCTGAAACCACAGCAAAATTAATAACTGTGAGGATTAGATTTCCAGTGAAATAAGGAAAAATGCCTGCACATATGAAAAGAAAGTCTTCATGAAGTATAAGAGCTCAGGAACAGCAAATGAGCCTGACTGCTGCAAACTGAAAGGCTAAAAAGCAGAAGACAATCAACATATATCAGCACAGTGCAAACAGAACCAAAAAAATAACAAATTAATTCTGAAGAATTATTACCATAATTTTTGAATAAACAGAAAACAATAAAATATCCTGGCTAATTGTTATTTACTAAGTTATGTCATATTGCCCAGACCTGGCCCATCTTGAGGTTTAAACTCACACCTTTTTCCAGTTAAATGATTGAAATACATCCCTTATATTTCAGGGAAGAATAAGTAACATACAGAAACAGAAAGGAAAAAATTAATTTTTCAAAGAATTTTACAGTTTCTTGGCCATGTTTGTGCCCTATCTACAAAGCACAGCTAAAATATATAATAGCTGCCAGCCAAAATTATTGTATGAACATCACTTAGATGCTTGTAGCAAATCTTATTCATAGGGCTGTTTGTTAGGGCATTTCTTTGCTAGTTATACCATAATTACAATATTAACCATACAGCAGCTTAATTTTATTGCCCTCCAAAGGTCTTCCAGCAGGTTTTCCCCCAATTTTCTCACTCACACATCTCCACCCTCAACCCACCCTCAGTCTCACTGTTCTCTGCAAACAAATAGCAATTGTTAAGCCAAAAATTCTCTAATACTAACACGTTTATTTCACTAACAGCATTGTGATGGGTAATGCTGAAACCATAGAGAACAGTAACTCCAGTTATTAGCTAAGAGAGCTTTGAGGATTTACAGCTACAGTGGCACTCCAGCAGAGAAGCAGCTTGTGATTCCAGCCAGCATATTTCACTTTGGAAACAAAACTTTTTAAGAAATGTTTTCTTATTTATTCAAGTTAGATTTTTCATTCTATTTCTTACTCAGAGCTGCTTTTCAAGTCATACACTTGTGGTGATTATCATAGAAAACATAGCACTGATTAACAATTTAGCTTCAAACCATATAGATCAGAATGCATAAAGATGGTAAGAGTAACAAAATTCGGGTTACCATTGTCCACATCAAGCAGTCAGACCTCATCACTGCAAACCTCCTCAATGGACCTCTCATCTGTCCAATTACACTTTCTGCACACATCTGCATAGTGGTCTTTCCAGCTGTCAAACACACATCCAGCTGTGGCCCATTCAACAGATGACATGGAAGTTGTAGCAGTAGAAAAAATTTCTTTTAGTGTGAGGTACATAAAAAATTTACAAACTTTATGTTCATGTAGTGTCCTTTTGTTCTCTTATGTGCTTGTGTCACACTTTCCCCTCCCCGGGTTGGAGCCTAAATTGCTGGTTTCCAGCATGAATACATTTAATAGTAGTCACGGGCTGGAAATGGCTAAATAAAATGCACTAAGCTGGATAGAACACATCTACCTTGAACTCATCACAAAGATCTGTACAAAGATTCCCCTTCCCTTTATTACTAGCTTTTCCATTCCATGTTCAACTCTACACATATATATGAAATTCACATATATGGGCTGTAGACAGATTGTGTCTTTAGATATCAGAAAACAGTTCAAGAAATACATTATGTATCTAAAATTTCCCTCACTAATTCTAAATCCATCAAAATTACTCACAGCAAGTTTGACATGATTTCTAACAAATCTGATACACTGACTACAGAGAGAACATTCTCAGTTCCATGCTGGGAATAAGACTGGCTATCAAAGAGTGTAATCTTTCTAGTACTTTTTTTTAGGGGGGGGGGAAGGGGGGGGACCAAAACCACTTAGCTACCAGTAACAGAATGTGCACCTAGGATCAGCATGCACATTTCTAAAATTCAATAATTTTAGTATTGAAGTCAGTCCCATTTCAGAAAAACAACTCAGTCATATTTTTCCTTCATTATGCATAAATGACTTCAGGATCCTGAAAATAACAGTTAGCATCTTCCTCAGATAAGATTCCTTTTTTATAGATATGTAGCAGCTCTATTTCCAGTGTATGCATTCTCACAACCTCACAATAATAAAAAAAATCCCACAGGTTTATATATTTATCACTTAACATGTTACCTTTTCCTTGTAAGAAAGAAAAAAAGAAAAGAAAAGAAAAAAAAGAAAACCAAAATTAATTTCCTTGCTTATACAATTCCTCCCCCTTCACCATTTAAAGAAATTTAAGATGATCATTATTACAAAGGAAGCATGAGAGCTAAACTGAATTTTCAGAGTAAAAGGGTGACAGCACCATCAAGTGGTTCTGTAAGGCACTATTTATTACTGGTTTAATGCATGGTAGAACAAAAAAAATATTATTATTCAGCTATGTACAAAATGTTCTTTTTAAAACTCGTTTTAATTGTGACAGATTAGAACCTGTAGAAATATAATTTATTTTGAAGTCTGTAATAAGGATAAGCGTATTGAACTTTTTATATGGTTAATTCTGTGGAATTACTTACATTTGATTACAATACTAATAAAGGAAGAGCACAATATTATTATTAATGAAACAGAACCTTTCTCCTGGCAGGAAAAGTCTTGTACATTCTAACCACACTGGTGGGGGTCTCCAAGAGTTGAATGGCCCTAATCTCCAGCACATCCTCTCTGACAAGAAAAAATGTTGGGCAGATAGCAGCCTCACATCAGTTAGACCTAATTTCTCTGGCAGCTAAAAATGTGAACACCAACCCGAAACCCACCCAGAGGAGCATCAGCTCTGAAAAAAAGATAAGTCATTTGTGTGTCTAAAGGAATGAGATTAAAATACTAACAATAAACTGTAAAGATATACAGCTCTGCTATGGAGATTAAAACGTGCACATTGCCATTTTACCATGAGATTATTTGTCTGTATACCCACTATAGCTGTACTTTCTGCCTCTCTCTACTGGGGGCAGTGCTTGGAAAGTAAATGAACTTTACATAGAACAAGAGTAGTACACTTAGAAACAAATCTTAAATACATTAAACGTTTCTAACACCATAGTATTTGTTCCCATAATAATGAAAAGTATACGTTTTGCAAATCTACTTTTTTTTTAAAATAGAGAAAAAAAGCAGTCATTCTCTCATTTCATGCATATGCTGCTTTTTTTGTATATGTACAAAAATACATCTGTATATTTACAGAGCAGTAAACCTTACACGACTCAAAAAGTAATTTGAAATTATGAGCAATTTCAAATATCGCAGCTGACTGAAGAATGGGGATTTTTCTGATTAAAAACTGAAGTGTTGAACATTAGAAGTCGTGTCTGCTTTTTAAACACTAGTCACACTATGTATTCTTAAGGAAATTTACTTATTTGAATCCCTTGCTAATTCAAATAAATTAATAATTTCCAAATAAAAGTACTGTGAAAGAAAACCTCACCATGTGAATATGTCATACAATCAGATGACAGGCCTTGCTAGCCATATTCTAACACCTACAGGAGAATGCTCAGCACATTCTTACTTTACACTTACTCTACTTGCTGTATAATTGAAAAAAAATATTCTAAAAGGCATTTTTAAGAGAAAGAGATAATAATCATCTGTATACTTAAGTTTATGCATGTAATTGAGTTACTTAGACTGAAATTTGTGCTTGCTACTCCCTAGGAAGCCATATATACATATATATGCACACATGTGGATACAATACTGCTGTTAGCAAGAAAATTTCCTGCTTCTTTCTAGGCCTGTGAGGTACTTTTCTCTCACACGAAGATATTGCAGAAGTTCTGTAAACTGTGAACACCTGTGACCTTGTAGAACTATGTTTATGGTACAGTAGGAAAATATTTTGACAATGGATGTTTTAGGATTTTAGCCAATCACCCCCAAGGGGTGGCTGATCCTTTGTCCAATTAGACTATGAAGAAAAAAGTCTATAAAAGAATTTGTAAAATAATTAAATAAATCAATCTTGCTGCACAATTCCTGCCTGCTGGATCTTCTCTCCTCCTCCTCCCTATGGCTGCAGGATACAGTAATACACACACACATATATACATGTACACACTATAATTTAACATTTAAACATTCAAAAGATCCTTGACACCTCACAATCTCTAGATTGAACAGTCCAAAGCCTCTATGATATTTTATTAGGCATGATGCAGAAACTGAGAGCAGTTTCAGAGTTAAGAAAGAAACAGGTTACAGCAATTAGATAATGTGATTTCTCAGTTACAGTTTTGCACATAATGATAACTCCATTAAAGTAAAATTTTATGGCATAGTAACTCAATTCTTGAAAGTAAAACAAAAGGAGTATATTCTTCAAAGATCTGCTTGAGGAAAGATGGCAGTGTGATCACTTTTTTTTTAAATGGCACACAGTAAATCATATTTTTGCAAAGGAAATAATGTTCTTAACAAGTAAAACGTCATACAATTTAAATGCATTAAATTAGAACATGAAATTTATGATAGAGTATTTTCTTAAAGTAATGACATCAACTTCTTTCTAAAGTCATTAAGGTTCTTTTTCCCTCCACCCCTTTAAGACAGGTATGATGCAATATGAAAACATGAAGAACAAGAACTAATGATAGTTCCCAGCAAACAATGTGCATCAATTGGTAGTGTGATTATGTGTGCATCTGGATTAAGAGAACATGCAACATCAGCTTCCAAAAGGACCAACATGACAAAAATCAGGAAATCAGTAAGTTCAGTGATACTTTTAGTGACAAAATAGTTAATTAGTGCACTCATTTGTGCAAAATTCTCTGATCTAAAATGTTCAAACTAGTCCACATTTAAAATCACATCTAAAGCACACACATTACTTAATTGTAACTATGAGGTTCTAAGTATTTCTAAACTATATAAATGTAATTTTACTATTCACCTTCATTTTAAATTGCCAAGAGGCATTCATAAAGAATTAATATCTTATTCTGTTCAATGATACTAGCAGTGAAATACTAGTGATGATACTACCATGATAGAGTACTAGTGATGCTACTAGCAGTACAATGATACCACAGTGAAATAAATTTAACCATGATAAAGTGTAACTTCTGAAAAAGGGAAATTCAGTAGCTAAATATTTATAAACTTATTTATATAAGTGACTTATGGCCAACAGAAATGTAACAGTAACCAACTGCATTTCTAATTATTAAAGCTACTCAATTTTAAAGATGGTTCAGTTCAATGCACTTGCAAAGTCAAAAACAATAGAAGTGTTGTTTTATATATACACATTTTTTAAATCTTCAGTAAAAACAATATAAATTGACTGTTACTTAACTTACTAACCTGTACTTTATTCAGGTAAAGTATCTGTAATGGAATTAAAAATCTTTTTAAAAATACTGACAAAGACCAAAGAATATATTGATGCACTCTTAATAACTCTAAATCATCCAGCTCTTTATGCCAAGAAGTGTTGACAATACCAACTTCAAGGTCATTGTCAACTTGGTAAGTCATTAGCAAATAAAATATGGTTTAATTGGAGCAAACTCAGCAAGGAGCTGCATTATTTTAAGTGAACACTGCAATATAACTTGAAGAAGAATTACTAATCGCCACTCCCGTTGACAACGAAATGGATGAAGAAGGTGCTTTGTAACTTTTTTCTCTGACTTTCCCGTAATTAAATATGGAAATAGATTCTGTGAAGAATTAAAAGTCCCTGAGTGCATTAATTCAGGCACTAATGGACTGCCTTCCAGTGTTACAGCACACAGGTAGTTCCCAGCATGTTGCCAGCATTAGCCAATATATCAGTGTCAGATTCCAGCAGTACCTTTTCGTTTCAATACCCAACCTTGTAAAGTAGATTTAGGCTGATTACACATGCTGTTTTAAAAGGATGTGTTTTTCACATTCTCAAATACTACCTGAAACTTTAAGTTTATTGATGAAACAGCTGGAGTGAGACCTGAGATACCATTATGTGTACGGTGATTATGTAGCCTTTACAGCCACCTCAATAACCTCTAGCATAACAATTGTCACTGGTTTGGGTTTTAATATTTCTTTTAATAAAACACCAGTCAAAATAACCTCATTTGCATGTTGTTCATCTTTCCCAGCACAACATATAACAAACTCCCTAACCCAATCATGCCATCGAGGGTTATAACACTGAAACTAAGGCAGCGGCTCTCAGCACAGACCTTTTAATGCTGCTACTTTGTTCACACACTCTATTTTCTCACATTATGCCACAGAATTATTCACTCTCTCCAGCTCTCCTTCCAAACCGTATTTTATGGGCAAGCAGCCCTAGATCTGCAGAGCTGCCTGGTCCCAGCCTGATACACCAGTCCTTACACATTTTCAAAGCAACTGCCAATCTTACCAAAGCACAGTAATATTCCCACAAGAGCAAGTCAAAAGGAACAGCTGTTTTGTTGGGTTTTTTTAAAACTAATTCTGTGATATTTATAAAGTGCATATGTTATAATGCAAATATTTTAGCTATTTAAAAATAGGATTTTAATTATATTTTTTTCTAAGTTGAAGGCTTTGCAGATATTTCTCTGTACCAGAGGGCCTAGCTCAGTAACATAATGCAGATTTTTTGCTCTTCCTTGGCATTGCATGTGGGCACCAATCCACTAAAGCACTTCTGAATGTCCATAGCTTAAAATATGTAAGCAGTCCTAGTGCAGTCCAATGCAACAGCTAACTATGTATTTAACTATTGACATCTAAGTGCTTTGCTGGACTTCAGCCTACATTTGTTTGACAGTAAAAACGTGCTTTGGGAATTCATGGCTTACCAAAAAAACATGTACTCACAGTAAGAAAAAAGCAGCAACTTGGGGAGTCTTAGAGATGTGGATTAGGCTTTGAAGGCACAGTGAAGGAGCTCTGGCCTAAAAATAGTAGTTGTGCAAAATAAAAGCAAGGATTCAACCCAACATCACATACTGTCACTTCTCCAGGGAGAAGATAAGGCCAAAACAGCTGCTGCAAGTGCTATAAAAGCACTCCAAATAGTTTATGATCCACGTATGAGCTTATTTATTTCATCAGCTTTTCATGATGTTCCTTGTTGTCCTATTACATTTTAACTGTGAAAATTCCTTAAATGATTAAAGTTTACGTACTGCTTTTATTTAAGCAAGTTTATAGTAAACAAATAAAAATATAAAATAGGGTATGTTTTGCTTACAAGAAAGCAGAATTAGTTTCAGAGAATTTGAAAGCTCTTTCTCTCCTGAGGATCATAACACTTCAGTTCTCTGTGTTCTGATACACTTGATGGCTATTATTACTCATAAGTATTTTCACAAGAAGTATTAACTGAGCCCATTGATTCTGTAATAAGTTTTAAGAAAGACATGCATCTGCAGCTGGTCTTCTGCTGAGAAGTACAACCTTGCAAACAAGTCCTTGGAAATAATGAAAAACTGTCTAATTCTAAGAGAAACAGGAAGATTACAAGACTCAGGCATGATTATCTCTGCCCACAGTAGAATCAGAAACATATCAAGAAAAATATTTTATTAAAACCAACAGATACGGAACAAAAGGTTCAACATTTTAATAGACTCCAATTAATCATTTAAATGTTTTCCCTTCTACCCTTAGTTATGCCTCTAAAGTAAAATATTAAACTAGACTGGCATTTCTATCTGAAATCTGACTAAAACAGGGCAATGAATCTGAAATGCAAAAAAAATTATAAAATATACAAACAGGAAAAATAAGAGGAACTGAACAAGAAACAGGCAAATCAAAACTATGCTGTAAGATTTCTATAACTTATTCATAAGAAAGAACAGTAGTTAGAGAAAGGGCAATGACTGCTGAGATAATCTACAGTAAGGACTTAGAAAAGTACTGACCCACTTAAAGACTTTGGTCTGATTATGAGTCAGTTCCATAAATAGAAACTAATAATTAGAGTCTTGAAAGATGACCATCTTTCCCAACGAAGGTGTTCATTATTACCCTTGAGAGACAGAAATAGAACTCCTCTTTGTCCTCAAAAGTCTTACTCAAAAAAAAAAAATCAAGATATAAATATTGTAGGTAAATTAAAATTAAAATCCATAAAAAGCTTTATTATTTTTTTATCCTTTCATGTAGGATAACTACCTCAGAAGTAGCCAAACCTCTTCAAATACCATCATTCTAAAAAATAAATCACCTGAAAGCTGTCATGGTGAAAGATCAAGATTGAAATACCTTACAGTCTCCAGGACCACAGATCCAACAGAAGTTTCCTGCTCTTTTTACAGTTTTTTTAAGCTCCACTGTACCAGTGTTGAGCAACATTTCTTCTATAACCAAAATATTTACAAAGCAATTTGCATTTATACAGAACTCTCCATCAAAGAGTTCTGCAATTATTGTGTACTCACATCAGAATATGGAAGAAAATACTCCAGTTCTCAGACTTTTAACAGTAATGGAATGGTCAACATTCCCATTTTAATTTTCATTTTAATCTGTGTTTCAACATCATCAGTGAAATCTAGATTTCAAAAATTGTTTTTGAATAAATTATGCAAAAGAAAACCAAATTTGCAATAAAAAATTCAGTTGCACATTCTGTAAGTTCCCTTTACACTTTGAATCTCCTTTCCTAAAAGATGAAGCATACAGGTTGCTAAAATACTACCTGAAGTTGTCCTAATCTAGAGATGGAAAGCTTACTGCAAATTGAAATTCTCACATTCCCAATCACATTTTCAGTATTCTATTGTTCTAACCCCAGGGTCAACTAGCTGCCACAGAGCCACTCACTGACTCCCCCACCAGCAGGTTTGGGGAGAGGATTGGAAAAGTCAGAAAACTCACGGGTTGAGATTAAGAGAGTTTAGCAGGGAAAGCAAAATTCACGTACAAGAGCAAAGCAAAACATGAAATTCATTCGCTGCATCCAATGGGCAGGCAGGTGTTCCACCATCCCTGGAAGAGCAGGCTCCATCCCGTGTCACAGGGACTTGGGAAGACAAACACCACCAGTCTAAATGTCCCCAAGCTGCATACACCGAGCATGATGGGATGGAATATCCCTTTGGGCAGTCGGGGTCAGCTATCCCATCTGTGTCTCTTCCCAACTTCTTGTGCCGCCCCAGCCTCCTCCCTAGCCGGGCGATAAGAGAAGCAGGAACGGCCCTGACACTGTGCAAGCTCTGCTCAGCAATAATATCCCTGATCATACATTTGATTACTCAAAGACTATTCATTTTGCTTATTCGGTGTTGAGAAAACATGATGCCTTATATTTGGGCAACAGCATCAGCAGCAAACACAACTTCTAACAAAAAAGCAGAATACAGTTGCGACCTGTGTCTCCACGTGGCTCTGCTGCCCCCTAACGCAATTTCTTGGAAAAATAATTACGGGGGAAAGAGTAACCAAAAAGAAGGAACGCATTATTCTCTTCTATATTTTGTTAAATTATGAACTAATGAATTAATTCACTGTATGCAATTATTACTACTCAAGCATCCCCTTAGCATTTATGACAATCTACAGCTGACACTGCTACTTCAGAATCATCTGCAATAAGGAACAGTGAACAGTAGCTGTTGAGGCCCTTCAAAGAGAAGACACCCTTAATCTGCAATTTGTTTGAGATGATGTGAAACACTAAAGATACAGATTTTTAAAATATTGTAAAAATCTTACAACAGATTTGGAGAGTTGTAACCCAGAGTTCACAGAATTTGAATCTATGATGTCTTAGAATTGTTTTAAAGTAGAACTGCTAATCTGTGAAAGTTTTCTGAATTATGAGAACATCTTTTTTTCCCAGTGTAGTTTTGACAGCAGATTTACTGCATACCAGCTCTAAAAGTGATTTACAATCTAAAAATTTTAAAACATAATAATAAACTTCGAGCAAGAAGTTGAGGCAGAACTAAGAAAATACAGACAGTACAGAATTCAAAGTCAAAATAATGTGACAGTCTACAGACTTTGAAAATTAGCCTTTTTTGCCACAGACTGATATAGACCTGCCAACTGCTCTATTAGCAGGAGTCACACAATCAGACCCCAATACCTTTTGAAAAAGACATTAATATATCACTATCCTGACCTACAGTGATACACTTCAACTAAAGATGAAAATGTCAAGAATTGTGTGGAGATAGAGGTTTCAAACGGCAAAGAAACCACTGGTAGGTTTTTGGTTGTGGTATTGACAACTCTGCAGGCAGATTTCTTTGCAAGATGCTTTAGATTTGGAACTTGCACTTTTAATATTAAAGTTTCCAAGCATTAGTGTAATGTCTGACACTTCTGAGAATAATTGCAAGTACTACAATATATTAAGATCCTGAAAGCACAACAGAACAATCAAACCTCATTAATTTGTAAGTCATTACTTTCCTAAAGTAAAAAAAATTTGAAAAATTTCATTTAAATAATTCAAGAATGTCTGTGATTCAACAGGTCTCACGTACTGAAATCTTACTTGAAATGCTAGAACTTCAAGAGCTTTCTGCAACAGCCCTCCTGTAGCTTAGAAAGCAGTATCAAAAGTCAAAGTACTGCATGACTTTATTGAAGACATGAAACGTGAAATCTTTCACATACATATTTTTTTATCTATTACTCCCTTTCTTATGAAGGGATTAAAGTGAGGAAAAAACATCATTAATTAATGAACTATTTGTTCTTTTTCCATTGTAATTTAAGGTTGAGGAAGATTCATGAAAAAAAGATAAAAATATCTTCATTGCTTATGATCCATTATGACTGATTCTATCATTCTAGTACAAAATTTAAGGCAAACAGCTTTATCACCTTTTCCCACTTGGGAATGTGTATAGCAGTCAGCTTGTCTTAAATGATTGTACAGTAAGAAAATACATGACATACACAACTATAACATGGATTTTTTCATTGCCACTTAGCTCCATGATTTAGACAGTTTAATTCTTTCTGTAGTTGCATTGTTTTATGTATTTTGTAGCTGTGGGCACTGGTATTACTTCAGAGTCTTGCTATGCTCTTGTTCTGTAGGATTTACCCTACATATTAAAGTTCCAAAAGCTGAATTTACAATTTTCTTCTTGTCAGAAGGACTTAATTATACATCTAAAATGGATTTCATTTTAAGTTATAATCATCACTCCTCTTTGAGAGTAATAAGAAGTACTGCCTAAGGCAAACAGCATCCCTGCTCAGTTCCGAGTAGTAAGAGACACTGTTCCCATACATTTATCTTTGCTAGCAGCTAGGGGGGGAAAAAAAGAGTCAAAAAATCTCCATACACTGCTTAGAAGTACTCAAGAAAGTATGAGGAAGATCAGACTTCTGTACCATCCCTGGAGGTACTTAAAAGACAAGTAGGTGTGGCACTTAAGGACGTGGTTTAGTGGTGGACTTGGCAGTGTGGGGTTAGGGGTTGGACTCAGTGACATTAAAGGTCTTTTCCAACAAAAATGGTTCTGCTTTTCCAAGAACAGGACTGCAACTGCAGCACTTTGTGGTGCAAGGATGATGGAGACAGAAGAACTTAAGATGCATCCCTTTCCACAGATTACACAAGAGTGACATCCAGTTCTGATTTTTTCACCAGATCCCCACTTCACACTTCCCAGTCAAAATACCCCCAGTCCATGTGGCACCAGCCTGGAACCACAGACACCCTTCAGCCATGAGACCTCACAAAATTACCATGGGCAGGTCAGGCTCTGAGGCACAAGAGGGGAAAACACCATGCAGCAGCCAGAATTTCTGCTTTCACCAATTTGTCTGATCTTTGAGCACATAACAGTGTACCCTTTGTTCTGACATTTCACTGGATAATTCCAAGTGATAGCCCTAATTTTTTTGCATAGAGAAGAAAAAATAAATCATGGACAGTGATTTCCATTCATCTGTTCTATGGAACTCAACACTACATAGACTTCCATCTTGGTTGTAACTTTTCCAAGATGAGTAAACCTAATCTATCTAATGAATCCTTAAAAAATGTCCTTAAAATCCTTAAAAAAAGTTTCAGATATGTGATCATCCTTGTTGTCCTTCTTCATACATATTTAAATCTTAAAATACATTTCAGAATACAGGTAACCAGAACTTCAGGTAACAATGAATCTGCAGGCAAATTAGGGCATTTATACAAGAGCACAAGGTTTCATGGTTTGTTTTCCCTCCCTTTTCTAATACTTCTTAATATTCTAGCTGCCTTTTTTTTTTTTTTTTGACTGTTACTGTTCTTTGAGCTAGCATTTATTTAAAACAAAGGGTTAAAATTTTGAGTTCTCTCTCGAGCAAAATTTAATTCAGTGTCACTGGTTTTCATGCAGAAAATTATTAATTCCCAAGTGCAAGTGCATTTATCTGCACTGAATCTCACATGCCATTTTATCACTCCATCATGCATTATCATGAAGTCTTTCTACAGCTCTTTGCAACTAAATTTCATTTTTGCTACTTTGAATAAAATGGTGGAGGGCACAAACTTTACAATCTTGCTCATCCCCTTTTTCCAGACCACTTTTGGGGATATTAGGTAACAGTCAATCCAGAATAAATTCCTTGAGACTCTCTTACATAGGAAAGTCAGGAATAGCTCCTCATATTGTTTTCTATTTTGTTGACAATTACTAAACCTTGATACATGGAACTTCAATTTCTTTAAACTCATTTGGTGACACCAAAGTCTTTCTCGAAATGTTAATAGAATAGATGAATTAAAACAAAATTACTTCTTGATTCTGTTAGAAAAATCTTCCAAAATTGGTGTCATGCACATCATCATCTCTTCTCCTGGTACTAACCAAATTATAATAATTTGCATACCATAGCTACTCAAGTCAGCAGTTTCATAAATGAATTTCATTAAAACAATTATAAGTTCTTTGTTATAATGTTATTATTTTTGAGAGGTATGTGTAAAATAAAGTGGTAAAAATCTATGTACCTTGGGAAGGTCTCTCAGCATCACCTGAGCTCACTTTTTCAGAGACAAGTATTTAACAAAACTAATGCACAATTTCTCTTTCTTTAGAAATTGTTCTCTTGTTAGTTCATTGGGCTACGAGGACATTTTTAGCTACAGAAAAATCTGCAACTTCACACAAGTAGCAAAAAAAAACATTTAGAAAATATTCCCTTTCAGGGGCTACATCATCAGGATCTTACTACAGAAAACTAAAGGAGAAACTAGGGGAACATGATACATGAGATCAAATAATAATTGTAACAAATGATTTCTTCCTACATTTTTTCCACTGTTGGCCAACTTACTTGAAAGAAGGTACTTCAATCAAATCTGTCATAAGCGTATTGCTGACTGTTGCCATCCTAAGTACAAAGTTTCAAACTGTAGATCTCCAACTCCCCACTATTGTTTACCCCTGAAATTCAAATGGAACTTAAACAAGTTAAACTGGGATCACTGATCACACACAGTATTGTAAGTGGAAAGTGTTGGATCAACAAAAGAACATTGAAAAGAATTTTAAGATTGAATCTGTTTCTCTGTGAATAAAGCAATGCCTAACTGCAACTTTATTTTCAGCTGAGATTTTGTTATGCCCATGTTCCTGTCTGGGGTAACAGTGAGAACTACTGCAGGAGTTCCAATTTACTTGTTTCGATTTACTTTATTTCTAAACAGTAATAAAAGTGAAAGAGATCGAGAAAAGAACATCACTATAATTATCATTATATCATTATAATAATTGTCACTATCCAACAAGGCTCAAAAGAGGCTAAATTATCCCTTGGCATGATTATTGCTAATGGTTATAAATTATTATTACATGTGCTGTTTCCATCTTTGCTTCCCAAAAAGCCTGAAGTGACAAATGCTGACCACATAGCATTTTTTCCTGCCACACCACAGTGACTGAGCTATATGGACAGTTTTAGCCCTGCATGGCACTGATTTCCAGGCTGCTGACCCCTGCCTCAGCGTTTGCTCTCAAAATGCAGTGCTCTATTCAAACATGCCCTCTTTCTGCTTGGACACCAGGAGCAGCCAAAGGAGCTGTTTCTTTGCACAAGGTCTGCCATTAAAGAGTACAGATTATTTCCTAAAGACACTTGACACCAGATCCTGGGAGATCTTTACAAATCATGGAGAAATATGGGAAGACAATTAAAGGAGCACATTTTCTCCTTTGACATTAAATTTAAAATCAGAGGGATTTAATACTCCAAAGAATTATTTTTCCTTACCACTAGGCTGGAATTTTTTTGTAAAAAAAGAAAAAGGCAACATGGAAAGATTAAAAATATTCACTCCCCTTCATCGGCACTAAGAATTTCTTGTCAAAGTTTTCAACAGCCTATTTGTAGAAAAGACTGAAAAAGCAGCACACAACCGCAGGAAAAGAAGTACTACAAAGGTGGCTATAGATGGCGTATTCCCCCAATTTTTCTCAGGCTACGTAGGTAAACTGAACTCTGCCCATTTCACCGGTGCAAACATGATACAGCAGAAAGCTTTGCCCTCTCCAGTGCTTTCATGAAAGAAAAAAGGATTTATAAATAGTATCTTCAGGCTACTGCAGCTCCGAGAATAAACATATCCATACTGTACTGTGCACTCACATGAAGAAATCATGCTCTATCAACATCCATTCCAGAATTACACGCAGTAAGGATCACTTTTAAAAGCTGCTACAAGTGGAAATCAATAATGAACCTCTTCTATCATAAGTGATATTCTTCCCGTTTAGGTGAAGTATTCACGATTTTTCTTTGGGTTACATATGTGAAATGCTAATGGAGCTCTCACATGAAAACTGTCTGACACTTCTGAGAATAATTGCAAGTACTACAATATATTAAGATCCTGAAAGCACAACAGAACAATCAAACCCCATTAATTTGTAAGTCATTACTTTCCTAAAGTAAAAAAAATTTGAAAAATTTCATTTAAATAATTCAAGAATGTCTGTGATTCAACAGGTCTCACGTACTGAAATCTTACTTGAAATGCTAGAACTTCAAGAGCTTTCTGCAACAGCCCTCCTGTAGCTTAGAAAGCAGTATCAAAAGTCAAAGTACTGCATGACTTTATTGAAGACATGAAACGTGAAATCTTTCACATACATATTTTTTTATCTATTACTCCCTTTCTTATGAAGGGATTAAAGTGAGGAAAAAACATCATTAATTAATGAGCTATTTGTTCTTTTTCCATTGTAATTTAAGGGGCCAACAAAGCAGGCTGCAATGAACTAGGACAGGGAAAACAGGTGTATAGGGGAGACACTCCATTGCTTCAGCAGCAGAAGTCTTTGGGAAGAGCAGCAATAAAATCAGTTCAGGGTTTTTCCTCAGCCTGCAGTCCTGGGGCAGATTTCACTACCTATTTTTACTTTGAACTTGAAATAAGTAAATTATTTGGTTTTGTCATTCTCTCTCACTTACAAAGCCAAAGTCATAGTATTTGCAAAGCAGTCAGCAATTCCCAGAGAGAAACTACCACTGAGAGGCCAGCGAGCAGCCTCAGCCAATGTTGTCATGAAGCACAAGGAGTCCAGACACAGGGCAGAGGGAGCAGAAAGAGGGGAGTGATGAAGCAACCAGCCCAAGGGCCATCCTCCCCAGCCCCTCCCCTGACTGAGGGATGCTCAGCTTGCCACAATACAGTTTAATATTCAGAAGGTCACAGTTTCAACTTTTGCCTCAGGCCTTCCAGACTCCTTGGCACAGCATTTCAAATTACATTAGTTTGGGAGAGAGGCAAACGAAAAAAGTTATAGTTTTCTCCCAGGCATTGCTTTAAATAGAAAGCAAACAAATGTCACTGCTGACATGCACAGCCCTGCAGACAGCAGTGAGATGCAGACACAGACAGATGCATGCCACTGGCCTCTGTGCTTGATCAAGACTACAATTCTTTAACTATCAGCCCAACGTGTTCTGCATAGGAAACGTTTTTTAATATCAGATTATGGAAGATAATTAAACAGCTTTCCATTCGCAGGCTGGGCCATTTGGTGAACTATATGAATACTATGGTGGTTTGCTCTCAGTTTTCCACCACTTTCTTTTCCACAGTCTCCTGTGTAATTTGTTCTGTCTGGCTGTTTCAAAGCACATCTTTATGATGTCCTTTTACTCTATTCAAATCACCATCTGTTTGTTTCATTAGCAGTCTCACTTGGGGGGTGGGGTGTGTTGAGGAGGTCATTCAACATTTCAAAATTAAAAGCTTGGAACTAATATTCTTCAACTAGAAAATTATAAAGTGCTGCTCTTTGGCATTTTCCAGAAGCTTGTCTAAAAGCAACCCAGTGCCAACTTCTTGATACTTTCCCCTTTCCTTTTACCTTAACTGAGAATCACTATTTTACTTGCAGACTAAAGAATAAATGCTTTAAACAGTTCAAGGAGAGGTTGCTAAATAATCAGGCTAATAGTCCATGGGTCCACTTATTTATCTGAGCGCACGGCTCTCAGAAAAGAAATGTGATGTTACTGGGCACAATCCCAGTCCCCCCAGAACCACCAGCTCCTTTTACCCTGCTTTCAGTGGGGTCAAATCCAACCAAGAGTGCTCTAGGTCAGCAGTTCATGGGCCAGCACCACTTTTGATAAACAAGAGGGCTGCCACACAGCTTATCTAGAAAAATGCACAATGCCGAAACATAAGCAGGCATGAAGAGGGAAGCGTTTGTCACCCACAGTGCCAGTGTCACATGAGAGACAAAGCATCATTTTTCATGTCTCTACCATAGAGTGCAAGCTTGTTGGGACATGATGGCAACTCATTGATCTTGGAAAAAAATCTGAGTAATTTCTTGCTGAACCAGAGGGGGTGCAACAAATTCAGCTTCATGTCTTCATGCCCGCCTTGTTCTGTAGCACAGGATGAAAAACAAGCCCTGCCAGAGAATGAAAAGGAGGCTATTGCATTGCATTTGATTATATTGCCTTGTGTTGGACTTTTGGGTGATGCAGGTAGCCTGCAGGGGGAAAAGGAAGATCAGGCAGACTAGAAACATGAAGGGTCACACAGTGATTTGTTTATTCACTGAGTCATTAACTCAGCAGTAACCATCTGAGATGTTTTATTGGTTTAGAACCCTGCTTTGAAAGGTTCTTCCTTAAATTGTGACTCCTAGACTCACCAGACTACAGCTGAAGCTATTAATTTCCCAATGGAAAAAACAAGACACTTGAAAAACACAAACACATCATAACTAATGCACTGCTCATTTGTCTGAATGCAGAGTCCTGCTTACAGAGAAGCACACTGCCCCTTGCATGGGCTGCTGGCTGAAAATATGGCTGCATTAGGATGAGTGGTGCCTCAGATGCCAGGCATGTCTCCAGTTACCAAGCCATCACCAGTGTGCTGCTAGGGAGAGGCTTTCCCAACCTGCCACTTCAGAAGAGGGATTCTTAGTTGCTTCACAGGCTGCCTAAAGACAGCGAACAGAGACACAAGCAGTTGGTCAAGCCACAACAGTGCAGCCAGACCTTCTCCATGCTGGCACGCTTGGGACAAAATTATCAGGAATAGTTTCAGCAACAGTGTGGCCAGCAGGACCAGGGCAGTGATTGTCCCCCTGTACTGGGCACTGGTGAGGCCAAACCTCGAGTGCTGTGTCCAGTTTTGGGCCCCTCACTGCAACAAAAACATTGAGGTGCTGGAGCGTGTCCAGAGAAAGGCAACAGAGCTGGGGAAGGGTCTGGAGCAGAAGTCCTGTGAGGAACAGCTGAGGGAGCTAGGGGAGTTTAGCCTGGAGAAAAGGAGGGTCAATGGAGACCTTATTGCTCTGGTTGTAGGAGGTTGTAGCTGGAGCTGGGGGTTGGTCTCTTCTCCCAGCTAACAAGCGACAGGATGAGAGGAGATGGCCTTAAGTTGTGCCAGGGGATGTTTAGATTGGATATTAGACAAATGTTGGGCTGTGAAAATATCCCATGAAAGTTCAGAGGTTACTTTAATTCCTTGAATTACATTCCAGCAGCAGGGCACTGTAAAGCAGTCATGTAAGCTGAAGAGAAAGCAAGGGCAGAAGGCAGTCTTCAGATGGAGCATGCACTGGAGCACCAGACCTTCAGGAAAGGGACATGTAATACCAAGCTGACAGAAGAGATCTAACCACAGGCACAAATAAAATCCAAAATTCTTCAGGGCATCTTAATAAACTCTCAGACCGAACAGAGATAAGGGCAGACAGATCCTCTGGCATTTTCCTAACAGTTGATAGTGGTGAGGGAAAGCCTCCCCATAGCCTCACGAATCCTTCCTAGGTGACTGATGGTGTGAAGTCATACACTCACCAAAGAGTACAGCACAAGCCCATTTCCAGATGACAGTTCATGTTCTTATCCCCCCTTCGCCTTCATTTCCTCCCCTTTGCCTTCAGACCTGTCACAGTCCATTTGGTAAAAATGATCTGTGCAGCTTCCTTTGAAGCAGCTACTTGGATCCCATAATGTGGTTTAAGGGCTTTCAGACAGATTTAGTCCTGGGGCTGCCATAGAGGTTCAGCTACTATCCACAGTCACTGTAAGAGGGCTGAAGTCCAAAGCCCCTGTCTTGAGCATATCTAGCAATCTAAGATCTCCCCTCACACTGATCCTGGTTACAGGTGATTGCAGAATGCCAGATCAGACTGCATCCACTGAAATAAATGCCTGTTCCTTCAAAGGAATGTGAAATCCTCAGGTGTGCCTGTGCAGGCATGTCCTGTGCACTGAGAGGTAATGAACAGCCCCTGGAGCTGCTGGAGCTACCAGCCCACCATGTAGCACGATTAACCTCTGCTTACAGTGGGGTTATAAGGCTCGTTACCCAGCAGCTGGAGGGAGGGTCACCCTGACACAGTGGTATGGCCTTCAGCTCTCACCCGACCTGGGATTTCACCACACACATGGCATACACACACTCCCAGGGAAAAAAACAAGAGCAGGGACTGCCCTGATGGGATTAGCAGGCAGCAATGCTACTAGCACGCCAACTCCCTGTCTGCCTTTTCCTCCCCAGCCAGAGCCTCATCCTCTTAGGGTTTTGCATTTGGTCCTGTCTTGGTGTCACACCACACCCTTACAACCCAGAGCAGCTCAAAGCCCATCTCGATGAGCACAGCACCCTACGCTGCACCTGGCCTGTGCTGGGAACAGCTCCTCTGCTTACTTCATCAGATTAACACAAAACATGCTATCAGCACATTGGCAGGCTCTTAATGTCTTTGCTGGCAGGCTTTAATGGCCTCAGGTCTTCTAAGGCATTCCATTCATCTGGTGACTGTCAGGCTGCAAGAGCACCAGGGTGCTCTCCCCCTACATCCCCTTCCTCAAAGCAGAGATAAGAGCGCAGCTATTTTAAAAGCAGAGGTGAGATGAAAGCACTCACTTTAGTTAGGACGCTGCTGCCATTCCATAATTAATTTCACCTAAATTTTCAAAGGAAGAAAAAAAAAGCCATCCAACAACCATTCTGAATCACTCTCTCACCCACGTTAGCCATCTCCTTCTTCATATCAATATCAAGAAAAGAAAGTGGGAACTTCTTTTATATTTTAAATAATATTACCCTTCAAAGCACTATCTTGAGCTAATTTTTCAAATGCCAGCAAGAAAGGCAGCCAGGTCACACTCTTCTCTCTGTAGTTCCTTGTATCACTTTGGGCTACCTATAAACTCAGGGTCAAAAAGACATTTCTCCCTCCCACCTCCTCCCCCTCCTTTCCCCAATTCCATAAAGCAGAAAATGTTGCTGCCAGCCACCTGACGAAGTGTTCCTTCAGGGCCTGTAGTAACGTGTGGCACTCCCCTCCACACACTGTAATTCCAGTGGGCATTTCTAAACCATCATTATTTACAGCAACCCATTTCCAGTACACCCCCCAGCTCCCTTCTGGGAGACATTCACAGTCCACACATTCGTTAAGCTACAACCTTCTTTCGTGGAAACCTACAGAAATACCTGCTCTAGGTGAAGATCCAGCCCAGAACCTTATTCTAGAGCAAAGTCCTCCTCCATGTGAAGAGCTATACAGAGTAACTGTTTCAATGAGTCTGCAGAAATAATAGGGCTAACAAATACCTAGAAAGTTAGAAGAAAATAAGGAATTCAAACATTTGTTCATGTTTTTTTGATCACTGCAAGAATTTTTTGCAAAAAGAAAAAGAACTTGAAACAGTTACCTGCATATCCAGACTTACCTCTTTTTTTTTTTTCCTCCTTAAATCTGCAAAAAATCTTCTGTTAAATGGAATAAAGGATTTAAAAGATCTCAAATATATGGATAAGATGGCACTATCCAGTGGTCAGGAAACTGGATCTTGGAAGATGCAGGTTCTGTTATTCCTGAAATTTATTTTGATGTCTCTCCCTGTCTCAGGTGTCCCTACTTTAAAAACAGTCCAAATCTTCCTCCCATCCCTGCAATGGATAAAAAAAGAAAAGAGAGTCATTAGTTGCTTGAGAAACATGACTTAAACAAAGCAGCCAAACAATTTCCATGTAGTTTCCCAAAGGAAGCTGACAATTGGTCTAGAATGATTTTCACATATTCCAGGTGTCACATACCAGACAGACCAACTCCTGCTACCAAACCTGAAACAACTATTGCCTTCTCCTGTGAGTGCTGCACCTGCAGCTCCACTGGGCTCACAGTGCAGGAATATCTAACCCACCTGCAGCTAGCTCCTAGACTGGCCTTGCTGATGAAAATCTGCTGCATCTCTCCGATTCAAAGGTTTGATACTTCTTTTTCTTTTCCCCATAGAAGCTCAGGTACAATTTTATTTTATGTAATTCATGTCTTAACCAGCATATCTAACACGACACCTTGCAAGCAGATATGTAAGCCAGCTCCCTTATTTCTGAAGCAAAGCACTCTCCAAATCCACTTTGAGTAATTCATTGGTTCTGCTAACTCCACTGCTCTGTACAGAGTGCCAAGGGAGAACAGTAAATACAGCAACAGATGCATGGAAAATTTTTGCTCTTGACTATGCATCATATTTGAGTAAACAGAAATTAGCAAAAGAGCAGCCATGTATCAACCATACTTCCTTAGTCTGCAAATTCACTTATTGAGCAGCATTTAAATATTTCTTATTCAGGTACAAGAGCTGGAACACATAAGAAATCTCTGAAGCAGTTTACAGATATACATAGACATTAAACAGCCAACCTTCCTGTCCTCCCCTTACCCCACACCTCCACAAGATAGTGCTACTTTGGATGCAGCACTGGGCAAGGAGCCTTTGGAGCACTTTCTAAAATAACTCTGTCACAAACAAATGAGAAGAAAAATCTACTCTGTCAAACAGAACATCATACTTATTCATCCCTGTGCTGCAACAGGACTCGCATCTGTCAAGGCAACAGCAGGTGTTCCAAATAAATATAAAAGACTCAGATTGATTCAGTCAAATTGATGCTGCCAGGGCACTTCTTGAGAAGTGAGAGGTTTGGGTGAAGCCGAGCTGTTACTCCTGTTGTTCCTGCACAGGTGAAGGTTATTGCACTTTTATGCTGGAAAACAACAGTGTTTTAAATTTGAAGGAGTTACAGGCTGTAGTATCAAATAATGAGAGATGAAAGGTTTCACCTCAGGGTAACTGATGGGAATTAACCTTAGGTAAGATGAGACTAGGAAAAAAAAGAAAAAGCCACCTGTAGAGTGGTTCTTGGGAAGCAGATAGGAAGTGATGGTCCCAAATCAATTCTCAGTGAATGGGGGTCTTCTGCATGGTATCCAGCATCAAAGCAACTGCACCTAGTGAAACACTTGGTACTCATTCCCACAGAAATACTAAGGGTCAGATCAGCCCAAAAACTGCTCTACCTCTTCTTCTTCAGTGGTCCCCACAATAAGGCTGTAAGGAATACTGTCAGGATTTTGGGAAGCAGAGAATCATGTTTCAATTTATCTATTCACAGTATGTTTGGCAGATAAAGAGAAAAGTAAATTCCCTAGAGAGATCAATCCAGGACTTTTCCAAAGTGCTTTATGCAGTACACATACCCTCAGCTTTGCTTTGAAAAGCAAAGAAGAGCTGTGAATTTCCACATGAAGATGTCTTTGCTTCAATTAGTAACAGCAAATAATTTTGGACTACAGCTCCCCAAACAGTGAAAAGCTGCTCAGTTCTCTCTCCAACAGGTAACTGAGGCTGACTGATTAACAGAGTGCTTGCAAAGCAGCAAGAAACGATGCTGCTCTCAAAAATCACTGCTGCCTATTTGATTTTTAAGGTGTAAAAATTAGGATCTTTAAACAGATCAAAGCAGAGAAAATAAAAAAACTTAATTAGGGATCTTAGTTGGAGAGTATGGTGTTTATTATCAACATTGCTGAAGCATAGCTCTTGCTGGGATGTGAGACTGAAGGAGCCAGCTCTGAGACTCCAGTAGTCCTTCCCCTGCACAGAGCCCATTGTGGCAGCCTCAACAGCTCCATCTCCCTTGTGCCACTGGTGTTGAATTCTGGATCCACAGCTATTTTGGGGCAGTTTGCCAGCACCAAACAAAGATTTCCATCTGAGAATCTGAGTGAGGGCATGTGATTTAATTAATGAGGATAACAATAAAACTGGCATGCCTTTGTGAAGGTACCAAGTGGAGAACAATCAGGGAAGTGGGATATGTCAACCTCTGTATACTTACAGAGATTCAACTACTTAGACATAACATTTGAATTTGTTCTCCTTAGTCTGGGAAAATAACTTTATAACATCAGGGGTACTTCTTACAGTAATCCTTTGAGTAACAGGACTTGGACAAGAAGCGGGTCTGGACTTTTTGGGGCTGGATGGTTCCCCTGATAGTGGTGGTGCCTGCACGAGGCACCTGTCGGGGCAGCCTCCAGACTCGGGACTGCAGCCAGGCACGCTGCCTCCACAGAGCATCTCCACTTGAATCCGCCTCACGCGCCCAGCACGTGGATCACGGAGCTGGAGATAAACAGGGACATTGTGCTGGCAACATGAGTGGGGGGGAAGTGGCAGGCAGAAGCGGGGGAGAGGCTGATGCTGACAGCCCCTTACCTCTGTTGGTAAATCCATACACACCAACCTCTGCTGTGGCCTCTAGAGCTTTGCAACAAAGCAGACAACAAAACTGGTTCAGATGCCTCATCTTTGATGGCACAAACAGGACAGCAAAATGAGAAGTTATGAAATTAAATCATTTTCATTTGTATAAATATGGACATATATGGATCAGTATATTTTTATACATATGGGTACATGTGAGCTTCCAATATCACTTTGTTTTAAAAATATATTTAAAACCCACAAAGACTTAACAAAACTAATCACGGAATGCAAAAAGAAGCCTCACGTAGGAGGCTTTAAAACAACTGAGACTTCATGAGACAGGGGACACGCTCACTTGTGAACAGTATTAAAACACCAACTTTATTCAGGAATAGAGAATACATTTTTGAAGATTTCCAGTTTACCAAAGTTTAAGACAAGGTTTGCTTTCAACATACAACCTCCTTTAAAGCATTTAAGTAACTTCTCCATTTCAAGTTAACAAAACCCCTCAAATCAGGAAAAAAAAAAAAGACAAATGAAGGCCACAGTCCTGTACTGGGATACATTCAGGCAGAATCCAGCACAGTATTGAAATTCTTTCTGCAGTCCGTATTTTAGTCCATGGGTGTAATATAACCTTGTGTTAAAAAAAAAAATATTGCAGATCTAGTAAGAACTGCAAGAAAAGCCCTTGTCTTACCATTTTAATTCCAGGCATTATATGCAAAGTAGCTTCCAATAAGCAACAGTTAAAAACAGTACTTGTCATTTGATCACCACATTAAAAATACAGCATTAAATTTTTTCTTCATTTATACAATTTTAAATATTCATTAAAAATCACAATCAGTGTCCCTCCATTCTTTTCATCGTTAATAGTTTTTCTTATCTACTAAAACCATTTGTCTTTGCTAAGATGTCTAAAAGTAAAGAGCACAAGATTAACAAGCTGCAGCATTAATTACAGTGAGAGTCATCTCTTTCCTCCACTCAGTGTCTAAATCTATCACAAGGGCCCTATTAGCTGTATCAAAGTGAAGTGGTGTAAATAAAACTGATTTGGCTTAGAAGTAGAGGAAGAAGGAATGCAGAGTTATTTAAAAATTGTGATGCAGTTGGTGTTGTTGTGTATGTCACTGCAGACAAGAGCCAAGAAAATTATTCACAGGCTCTCTTTTAAAAGCATTACTGCCAGTTTTCCATTTCTAATACCAGAGAGGTAAATGGTAATTTGCCTTACAGGGAACTTCAGATTACTATCAAGCAGAATCACTAATGGCTTAACTTTAAATACACAGCACTCTGATTTCAGCAGAGTCTACAGACACTCAAAACTCCTAAATTTTATTTATTTGTTTATTTTTAAATGACCTTCTTTTCAACATGCCTTCATTTACCTCAAATAGTCATTTCTTCAAACTCTTTTGTTCAAATGAGCCTTCTAATTTTTTTTTCTAATTTTGTTCTAATGAGCCTTCTAATTCTACTTTTTTGGTAGGTGAACTACCTGGCGTGGGAACTCCCAGAGCTGCCCTCCAGCCAGAAGAGTTCCAGGCAATGGAGTATTTCGTGGAATGTTCTTATTCCCCTCATGTTGGATCAGACATACAATCAAGAACAAGCACATCAGGTCTCCAGATGTAACAGAAATAAGGCTTTGTCAAATATCCCTCCCCCGACAAACACTTCCTGTGTTGTACTAGAAAAAACTAGGGACCCAACACTAATTTTTTTTTAACTGAATAGCCAAAAATTTTTGTTCTATGTATTTTCACATGGCCTCACGACACACACCTTTTCTTTAGGAAAGCCAGGAATTATGCAGCAGTAACCCCAAGCCTTAGTGGGGTGCACACAATGCCACGCAGGACACTGTCTTATTTGGCAAACACTGCCATCACATGGTTAGATTTGTTTGGTTTATACTGTCAGGAAGCTTTAAACTTCTAAAGATTAGTTATAAATCAAAGCAACATGACTCTCTTTCAAGAGAACAGATAGTCCTACCCAGCTTTTGCAGATGCATCTCATGCAGCTCTATAGACAGATGCTAATTCTCCTGGCAACTGCACAGGTTAACAAAACCACATTTACATAATAAGATTGTGAAATAAACTCTTGGAAAGCAAGAATTTCAAAGTTAACAGTCAGCTCTTTGTCAATGTTAATGATGTGCATACTTGCATGCATGTGAGTGGGCAACAATCATCTGCAAAATGAAAAATCTGCATTAGCATTAAATTTTGAATTTTCTGTGTCTCGGGTTGCAGATTTAATTATTTTTTAATACAGGCCTCTTGTCCTTTTTCTGAAAAGGGAAATAAATAGAGGGTTATGAAAAATGAAATGCATCCACAGAATTTTATTGCTTTAGCCAAGTGATTATTTTTAACTGTTTTAATGTTTGAAAGCTTTGTCTCAAGTAATCAAACACCACTTTAAGGAGGCTGTTCATGATATTTATGAATGCAATTGCTACAGCAATTTATTCTCAAGCTATTAGCTCATTAGGTCTTACAAGTCAAACACAGGATTAGGGTAAATGAGTTTCCTGAGATGCCTGTGACAATGCAAGATGGGAAAAAAGGGAAGAAAAAAGCTACTGCCAACAGTAAAAAATAGGAATTCAGCAAGTGAAACTCTCACATTTATCAGGAACACTGCCCCACCACCATGCTAGAAGATTCACAATATTCAAGGCTATTTCTCAGATGAAAGCAGAAGATTCTCACTGAAATACAGTCCTGTATTTTAAGTGTCAATACCTGATTTGTAGTTTATTGGCATTTTTCACAGGACTCGGATTATAACTTCCCTTAGTCTGTGCCCCATCGCCCTCAATGCAATTCCTCTGGAAAGGGAAAAAAACCCCACAAGTGCCACTACCACAGGTTGAACCATGCACAAAATGGCAATAGAAAGGTCAATGTCTGAAGATGAAGCCACAGGCAGCAGTTTCATAACTTCCTAATGACAAAATGGGCCTAAGTGCAGCTGATCTAACCACTGGAAAAGTAACAAGCTAAAAGACAAGCTCAGCGCTACATGATCCTACCTCTGGACAATGAGAATCTTCTTTAAAGAGTTATTTAGCAAGACTCACCAAGAACTGCTCCACGAAGTCTTAATAAAAAAATGCAGCTGGGATGGAGTGTTCATTAAAAGGAGGGAGCACATTTAATGTACAATTCACAGAAAGACTGGAAGCAGTCCAGCGTAGGGCAAAGCTCACTAATCTCAGCTCACCCAAAACAGCTGAGATAAATTCACTACCCTATTAAGGAAATTGAAGATCTAGAGAGTTTGTTCTAGATGCAAAAGACAAAGGAAAGGTTAGAGTATTCTGTAGTACAGGCTTGTAGAGGCCCCAAAACCACACAGGCAATGGAACACTTGAGCATTCCTTGGCTTTAGAGCAGAGGTGAAGCTAGAACAGGAAAACCTGTGAGAGCTGCAGTTAAAATAATCCCCCAGAAACAGTAATTAAATCCTCACAGCCTGAGGTGCTGGAACTTAGACTGAACAAAGCATAGGAGAGTGGTGCAGGACAGGGCAAACTGAATTGTCAGGATGTGGTGATCCTTTTTGAAGCCTCTAACAAGGAAATAAGTGGAAATAAGGACTCTGATATCTGCTCCAGTCAGCATTCTTTCAAGCAGGAGGAAGCCTTGCTTGTATTAAGTTATCTTTGGTGCTTCATTATTTACCTTGTTTAAAGAAAACCCACACTGACATTATATAAAAAGGGTGATCTTTACACATTTGCCTAAGAGTACAGAACCTACTAGAAGTTGACCTTACTTGTGCATCTAAACTTATGCTTTGGAAAAAAATCCACTTCACAGTTTTTGCCTTTTTTGTTGGGATAGAGCCATAGCACCCATAAGAGAGACACATTCCTTCCTCAGTGTGAAAAGGGCGGAGGTGTGCAGCACCTTCTTCATTTCCCTGGCTCTCTCACTGCGTAGTAAAAGTAGAAGGCAAAAGGGTATGAAAGAGAAAAGAAAGAAAAAGGAAGAAGCTAAAGAAGCCTATCCTAACTACCAGGAGAAGAGACAGAATATGATGTGATTGCAATTCCAGAGGAAACTGCCATAAGAGTAAAGTAATGGTTTTGGAGACGCAGTCCTGCAGCCCCTGGAAAGTAACAAATTTAAGAAGTCTGATTAAAAGTTTTCCCTCCCCTATTTCCCTCCCAATTTTTTCCCCCAAGCATGGAAGTTCTTAAAAGAAACACTAGTGACTAGGACTGGAATGTGCAAAAGGACTATCATTTCTACATTCCCTCTAGAATAAGAACATTAGAAAATAGTCATCTAAACAAACTCACTGTTTATTTTTCTGTTACTATTGTTGAACTATTTTGAAACAATCTTGTTGAAAAAGTAGTTTCCCTGAAGAGCAGATGTAAAAACAAAGTAGAAAAGCTATATGTTACAGGCCTGTGAAGAAATGAGAGAAAAAGAGAAGGTCTATAGACCCTAAGTTGAAGTAGAAAACAGTAGAATACCCCAAGGCCAAGGACAATTCAAGTGTTAAATAAACCTATGAAATGAAATAAAATTAAATCTAAAGTGAAATCTAAACTCTAAGAGACAGCACTGCAAGTATGCATAAAATAATGCATAATTCATATTATATAATGTCTCATAAAATGAACTCAAAGTATTAAAAACTGGATTTATTTTAATGCTGGTGCTGACACAGACTTTCAAAGGTAAACATCAACAAAATCTGACGCTAAACTGAAAAAATGCATTTTATGACTAGGTCTGATAACATCTATCATCAGGCACATAACTCTGTATCCCTGTGTTAGTATACATCTCGAACTGTTTTATAAACTGTAAATTCCAAGCTATTACACAACGGAATTGATGAAATATTGACATGCACTGTGTTCTGAGCACAAAATACAGAGCAACGTGTGTGATTCTGGGGAAGAGAAAGCAAAGGAAAGCCCATCAGGTGAAAAGAGCTGTTCTTGACAGCTCTTTTTCAAGAATGCTGTAATATAATGCACAGCTTGTGCTTAAACAGGGAAGCCTAAAGAGCAAAGGACGCTCACGTTCTTCTCCGCAGTAGAAAAAGTCAGACGTTATTCCGGAACTCTTTGATTGCTTTTCCTAATACTGCTCTATTTGCCCAAAAATAAAATGGAAACGTAGCAGGGTAAAAAGAAATTATATCCCTCTCATTCCTCAGGAAAAAGCTGCTTTATTACAAAGAGTGAACCTCGTTTTTCACACCTCCGCGGCCGGGTCCCATAACCGCTGATCCCTCCGCGGCCAGGACCGCATCACAAATAGTCCCTCCGGCGGATCCCTCCGCGGGCGGGACGCATCACCGCTGATCCCTCCGCGGCCAGAACCGCATCACAAATAGTCCCTCCGGCGGATCACTCCGCGGCTAGGACCGCATCACGGCGGATCCCTCTGTTATAAATGGTATTGTGATGTTGGCTTTTCGCATGTTACATCATTGTTATGAATGTATTGTGATGTTGGGTTTTTTATGTTCCTTAATGTTAGAAAAGCTTTGCCTACGTTCTGTAATGTAATGCTGTAGAATGTCTGTACTTTGGGTGGTCAGTTTGGGAAGGATGGGGGGGGTCTTCACATTCCTGGAAAATCTTATCAGAAGAAAAGAACCCGAAACCAGACGGAATGGAGCCAAGGAAAAAGATAAAACTGATAAGATGATACTCAGCAACTCCAAGGAATTAATGAATGATGCATGATGGTGATGAATACGAAATCAGCGATGTACTTTTACAGACGATCTTTTGGATGTAAAGTTGTGCCTTCGGATCTCTGCCGAAGCACCCGGCCGGCCGTAACACCCTTGTTGCTGTTGTCTCCTAATTGTCCCTTTTACTAAACTTCCCTTAAAATTTTACAAAGAGCGAACCTCGTTTTTCACAATGGTTAGTTGGCAGCCACATGAGATCCGGTTCTTGCCGTGACTGAAAATTGCAAGAAAATATTCAGAGCGTGCCTTCCTGGCCAAGGTGGATGTAATTCAAGACTCTGTCTGTGAAGGAGCGCTGGCTGGAGGTGCCTCAGGAAATCTGCAGACCTGGTGTTGTGAGCCCACATTTTGGAGACATATCCCAACAGATGCCTCTGCAAGCTCTATGGCCTGTCTGAGGTGGAAACCAAGCACATGGAAAAACACTGTGCAATGAGTTAACCTTTGAAGAGTGAATTTCCCAGGAAGGTACAGGAATGCTTTTGGTTTGTGCCTTTGTTACCTGTACATCAGTAATATGGTCAATCTTTCCAGAGAACCTGGCATAAATAGAGAGTAGAGGAAACATAGTGAACCTGTTTCTGTGCTCTTTTATTCATCATCTCACCCTCACCATATTCTCTAATTTCATTTGTTGGAAAAACTCTTCAAGTAAAGAAATTAAGTCAAATTTGTGCTTCCCCCCCAACCCCCTTCTTTTTTTTTTAATTGCCTTCTTTCCTGTAAGCCATCAGGGGCTTTGTCTTGCTTGTTTCTGTTTGTTTGCTTTCTGGATTCTTTCTGTCTTCAGTGTTTGCATCTTGCTCTTTTGTCACATGTAGTTTTTTGGCTTTTCTGGAGGTGTCAGACAACGGCAACTGTGCAGTAAGCCATATCCAGACTTTGCTCTACTAGCTCTAGTTAAAACACCACAAAGTTTCATTGCTCTGTTCAGGTAAATCTCTCCTACTGAATCATTGTTCTCCTATTCTAGTGTCGCCCTGGAGGGGCAGGAGATCATCTAGGCTTAAAACATAAGCAAATACAAGAAAACCCTCAAAACCCAGGGGCGGGAGAAATCACCCATCTCCCTGAGAAGACTGGGTATACGTTCCTTTGTGTTCCATCTCTGGACCACATCTCTTTCTGATGTGATTGCCAGGCAGTGGCCCTCTACAAGAACATTGTCAGCTGGCAGTATTCATAGCAGTTGTGTGTTTCTTTCAGCAGAGATTTAATGTAAGTTTAGTGGTGTCTGCAGTTCACAGTCAGGTGAGGAAAGGAGTCAGTTTCTGCTCTGGTTCTGCTATAGCTGTTAGAGCAGAAATTTCCTTTCTGCCTTTTTTACCATCTTATTTGTACTGTTTATATTTTATGGCTGTGATTTATAGTGTATGTCATGAGTTTCTCTGATGCTGCTAGCAGTTCCCAGCCTGTGGTTTGCTAGGAGGGGGCAGTGTCCTGATGCTTTTGACATCAGGTGTATTTGTTGGCTGCAGTCACCCTTCTCATTCTACCAAAATCGATATTTGAGTAATGCAAGTGATTAACGATTTAGAGTCAGACTGGGCTGCATTAAATACTGTCCATATTTTATTACTGTGATCTTTTTGCTGTCTGAAGTACAGAGGACTGATCAGATTTCTGCTTTCCTTTCAGTGTATGTACCCTCTTGGTACCCCTTCCACTCTTCCTCCTTTGAACAAATTCATGTAATTGAGAGATGGATATCAATGGAGATACTCTGGTTCAGCAACAATATTTTAACCACGGGCTGGAATAATAGCAATTTAAAAAGTTAATCAGGTTACTAGCTTGTTAAAAAAGAAAGAAAAGACAAAAAAAACCCCAGACACAAAACCAAACCAACTCTAGCTTGATCCATTTTTTTTTTAATTTAGTTGATAACATTTTGTGCCTGTCAGGACACTGTAAGCATATTGCTAATCCTAGATGGTAAAGGAACTGTTGTTTGAAGGTGTGAGTGCATATTGTAAATACTGCTGGGATAAGAAGCTGTAAAGCTGTAATTGCAAAATTGCCATAGAGCAGCTCTGTTTTATATGTTCCATGTTCATCTCTGAGTTATTAGGAAGTTATGCAAGTCAATGCACAGGCATCATTTTATGTTAAAGAGCTGGCATGTCTTCCCTGAAGTCTGGGTGCCTCATTCAGTGCATTCCCAAGCAAGGAGGGGGAGTCTGAGGGAGAGGTGGGTGGAAGCCGAGGTTGTTTCCTGGACCACTGTGTCAAGAGTAGGAGCCCAGATCACGTTTGGACATCCGTGTCCTTGGGCTGAGGGAAGCAGAGCCCTTTCAAGGCAATACTGGATGTGCCTCATTCCCAGGAGTAAGGGCAGCCCCATGAACACAGCAGTGACTGGAAATCTTGGATGCAGTCACCAGCTACAATCACATGTATTTGCTTCCCAAGTGCCATGAGCTAGAACTCTGGCTGTAATTAGTAATTTCTAGTAATGGTATAATGCACATCATGTTCGTATTTCTGAAGGAAGCTCTTATAAAATTCTTATTTTGAAATTGCCTATTTTTTTTTTTTATATTTGGAATTTTTCTAGCAGAATAATAAGCTAAGTAGATAAGAGGTTTGGGGGGTTTTTTTTGTAATTGTTTGTAGCAGAAATTGAATCAGTCATTTCGTTTTTTTATTTGGTGGGGATTTTCAAATCCATATATATGTGGAACCCATACAAATAACGTGATTTTCCAGACAGTGGGAATAAACATTGATTTCTGTTACTTGGCAAGTTTTAAAAGAGTGAGCTGCGTATTTTAGTATGATTATAAAGTTTTGGGCTTTTTGCTTGTCTCAGACTAAGATTTCTTTTTCCCCCACAAGGATCATTGGGTGCAAATCTTAAGTGATATGGGGATTAAACCCACAGTCATGGCATTATTAGCACCATGCTCTAACCAACTGAGCTAATCTTAGCAGAGAGTGAAATTTCAACAGAAATTTAAAGGAAAAAGTCTATCTTTCATGAGGAGAAAAAAAAAGTATGTGTGGTATTGCTAAAAAACTTTCAGTTTTATTTAATGAAAAATTACAGAATTGTTTCTAAGTTTAAAATGATAATGCTAAAACTGAAATGTAAATTTTTCTCAAGGGTAATTCAAAAGATTCTTGAGCATTTTTTATTTTATGTATATTATATTCTTTTTGTGACTGAGTCACACTGCCTGCAAAAAAATAATTCTTCCTATAGGAGAGAGTATCATAAAGACTGATCTCTTTGGTACCTTAAAAGATATAAAGGCAATGAAAAAATTACCCGTATAGTACAAAAATAATAGGGAATTATCCTTTTTCTTCTGACATAAACTTTTCTCATGCCTTCTGGGAGTGGTGGTGCTGATGTTCTGCAAAGTTCTCTTCTTGTGGTGACAGGGCAATGACTTCAATTACTGTAGCCAAAAAGGAATGTATTGAGCAATTACCACCAGAAGGAGTGTGACTGGAGTATGGAGGAAAGGAAGGGAATGCTGTCACTGTCTAACTTTTCCATGAACCTAAAATTAAAATCTCAGCAGCTGAGAAAAGAGATATCCAAGATGAAAGTAATGCTCATTTGCAATAACAACAAAATAATCTTTTCCACTCTCTCAAACATAGTTTGAGGTTTTATTACAGCAAACATTCTTTGAGAAAGATTTCCTTGAACAACCGTTTCATGGAACTTGCATAAAAAATCTAGCTGGACAAAACATTATAAGTAGTAGGGGATTAAAGACTTCGACCAGAAAGCAATTTCCTAATGAGGTGTAAATGTAAACAGCCTGTAAATTATGGGCTAATGTAGGGATCTTTTTACATGGTTGGATGGATGCTGAACTTTTAGTTACTCTGGTCTAAAGCAAGTTTTACATCATTAAGCAAGACTGGTTACGTTGTTAAGAGAGGCTGTGGAATCTCTATCCCTGGACATATTTTAAAAAAAAAGCACATTAGTGTATAAGATAGAATCTGCCTGACAGAGGTTGGGGTGGGAAACAAAGGTCTCTAATAAGCAGTGGCTCCACATCTAAGGATAGTGCTTATGTGGTTTATGAAATTGATTTTATAGTCCTCATCAGATGCTATTGCATAGTAAGTTGCAAATTCTGACTTGTCTCTTTGTCATGTTGTTTTGCATCTCACCCCTGTTCTCTTGGACGCTGCTTGGCCGGCTGCTGGGTCCTTGACCTCTTTCCAGGCTGTCCCTGGCCCAGTGCCAGGGTGTGTGTTATGCTCAGGAGTAGGGATCTTGCACTTACCTGGCACCTTGGGAACAGCTGAGGAAAAGAAACGGGAGCTATAATTTTCCTCAGTATTTCAGATCTATAGCCTTCTATTCATAAAGACAGAGCCCCCCTTTGTTTTTTAGCTATTAATACTAGAGTAGTCCATCCATTCAGGGGAAATATGTTTTTCCCCCAGTAAGCCTCAATGAAGTAAACCAGATTTTTCTGTGTTCCTTCATTTCTATTAACTATAATAGTCTAAATTTCTCCGTGTTACACAACTTGGTTTTCATTACTTTTTCTAAGACATTTCTATTCCTCATTTTGAAGAGTAAAATCACTTAGCCCTTAGTTGAGACAATTTTCTTTAGATAGAGAGAAAGCAAAAACAAGACAAAAATGTTCTGCAGTTATGCAGGAATACGTGTGCCTTATTTATTGCAATATTTCAACTTACCCCTGTTGTTACCTTAGATCAAACATTTTAATGGAGTTTGTGCCTTCCCTTGTGGGACATACATGTCACATTTAATAAGAGGCAACAAATGAAGCCAACAGTTTTAGATATGCAGTTGTAAGGGTTTGGGAGTTGTCAGTGATCACTGATCTTTCAGTGATATGTAAAGCTATCTATTCATATTTTATATATTATTTTTATGGTGTGTTTTCAGATAAACGTCAATATCTATTTCAGCTTAATATTGTTTTCAGTGAATACAGCAGAAAGAATATGATTAAATTGTGTAGAAAAATTATTCATAAGGAATTAAGGAAGCATTATTTATATCCCATATTTTTGCATCAAATAATTCCAAATACAAACTAAACATATACTGCAATTTGCTGGAGGATGGTTGTTTTGTTCTGTTTGGGGATTTTGGAGTGTGTGTGTTTGGTTTTTTTTCCCCAGAGAAAATGTCAACAGTGATATTTGCCAGTGCCAGGCCAAATTATTATTATTTACATTACAGTATACAAGTGGTATCAAGTGTTCAGATGCAAGGTAAACCATAAAATAAACAGTGCTTTCTATGTTTTATTAGTAGATACCTTGCTTTTAAAACTAAAGATTTCTTGTCCTCTTCCAGTTGCTGTTATATCTAATGTGATCTTATTCAAAGTGTATTAGGGCTCAGAATAATATTTATTATTATAATTTTTGTATATAGAGTAATATTTTGCTTGCAGCTGTTTAATTTGACTGCATGCAGTTTTGTGCAGTGAAGCCTCTTGGGTCCATTCTGTATACCAGCTTCATGAAGAATTGCTCTGTACAGAACAATTTATCATCTTGGAAATGATCTGCACAGAGCTGCAGCTGGATTATTCCTGCTCCCTGCTTTGTCTGCTTCTCTCTGATTACATCCTGGTGTAGGTATCACCAGCCCAGGTATCAGCAGCTTTCAGTGTACCTGTAGAATCAAACCCACTAACTAGGCCAGTGGAACATGTCTAAGTTATTCATCTGAAATTGCTACTGTCTGAAACCATCCCTGTGCTGTCTGAGCTTATGCTAGGGTCTTCATTAAATGCTTCTAGCTTGGAGCTTTGCACCTGTCAAAATAGATACATGAAATTGTATTTAAGCCTTTTTGAACTCTCTGGGATTGAAGGCTTGTTTTAAGCCAAAGAGTGCAACAAATGCTTTGCTGTATTTGAGCCTTAACTCATCACATATTTTACAGGAATAGCCTCATGTTTCTGTATATGAGAATAATTGTGCATAGTCCAAAGTTCAGCAAATGTTGCTCATGCAGTCACTGAACATCAGAAATTTGTAACTAGGATCATGAAAGTCACTTTAAATCTTGATCTGAAACTATGAGAAAGATCCATTATGTGTACTAATTTATTAGTATTTTCATATATTTCATACAGAAACAGTAATGACACAAATAGGGTATTTTTAGAGTAAGGAGTTCCAAGATGTCAAGTTACACTTTAACAAAAAAAAACCTAATCAAAGTAACAGAACATTTTTACCTCAGAGATTCTCAGGTACAATGTACCTGCTGTGACCACAGTATCTCCAAATCCCACTGACTCCTTCCTAGTCACACAATAACACAATTAGCATTCAAGAATAAATTAGTAGTCATCTGACATTTCTAAAAGTTCTATATGGGGGCAAAAGTCTTCCCTCAACTTTCTCTCATTATCCTGGAAACTGGGTTGAAACAGGACTTTAGAGAAGAAATACTTTAATGAGCTCAATCTACATTAAAATACTCTTTATTCAGTCCCCTCTGGGGATGCTGTAAAAGAGTCTTCCAGAAAATGTGTAGCATGATAGCACTTCGCAATTTTCTGATAGAAAGCATAAGTTTCTGCATATTGAAGACAAAATGAAATCTTCCAGAACTCTGAGTATGCTCACGTTGGGCTGTTAAATTTTACAGGCAAAGTCTGTAGCACTCCCTGTTGGGTGCATATATATTTCATTCTGTGCTAATTAGTGCATAGCCAAATTCAGTTAAGAAGGAACTCACTAGAGTGAGAGGAACTGAGCTGAGGTATTTGAGACAGCCAACAGACTTCTTTTGTGTAGTGTAGACTATGTTAAAAAAATGCCATGTGCAGGATTGGTAAAATATGTAGTAATTGAAAGCCATAATCAAAGGCAATCAGAATTTTTCTTAGTGCCTATAATAAAAAGGAAACATCTTTCTAGGAGTTTTTTTGCTTATGTATAGTTACCAATCCCATGAGGTACTCATCAATTATTCTCAGGGGATGGGAGCGGGGATGGTGTGGGGTGGGAAGTATTTGATATTTTTGCTTTAAATATGTAACCATAAAGTATATTTCTGTTTTCAGACAATTTTATGGGTATAGATGGCTGCAAATTTAAGTCTGCTTTTCAGAAAAAGTAATAATCTTGGGATTTTTATGGGTTTGCATGAAAGAAGAAAAAAATGTCTTATTTTCTTGTCATAAAAGTGTATTCTAGAGTATTGTGAAACAAAAGAAAACCAATGAGAACTGGGTAGGGGGCGGCAACATTCACCTAGAACTGAAGTGCTAAAATATGCATATCAAAATACGCAGGGTCATTTTTGCTTAAATACAATAGAGAGACTGCTTTCTAACTCCCATTATTTTGATTAATATCTAGATTAATATTCAAATACTAATTAAATTGTGTTCTAGGCATCATTCAACTGTTGTCCATGATATCATTATTGTCATGACTCTTAGAAAAGATAAAATAAATGTTATCCTTAGTATCCTGTTACAGACAAAACAGGCAAAGACCTTTTAAGGAAAGTCAGAATTTGTTATTTTTCTTAATTGACATCTTAAAGATTAATCTAAGAATCATCTTTAGCAGTTCATATTTAATTATTACAGAAAGAGAAACAGTAATAATGCAAATACTAGTACAGGATTAAGTCATAACAAAATTAGATAATCATACAGTTAAGCACTCCTCATAATAATCCTTAATATTTCACTGTTGCAAGGAGTAGTGAGAAGGAACAAGGTAGAAAAATACAGGAAGTTGCCAGCATCCTTTTGCTTCAAGAAGTTTTATCGTGACATTTTCTTCTTCCTTGGGCTAGAACATATAAAATTTTAGGTATTTTTATATGTTGCTAGGATATCTTTCCACTTAGTTTCTTCACTGTTCTGCAAGTGTGCTCTGTGATGCAATTTACATATGTTAGATGCAAACTGCGTAGTTTTGTCTGAAATTGGATAATTGTTTGTTCACGTGACCATTAGTGAGTAGTTTGTAAAGCCAGGAGTTTCCATTGCCAGCCCCTGCCCCTGCTCAACAAATACACTTCTATCCTGCATTTGGCACTACCACTTCTAGAAGCCTTTGCTGTCGTTCCAGGCCTCTATTTCTCTACAATATGTTATTCCATTAAAGCCATAAATCCCCCACTCTACACAGAATAACTACTTGCTGCTACTACATGTATTAAAACTATGTGTGTTCCTCACCAAGATAAGGACATGCAAACCAAACATGCCCATCTCTCTGTTAACAAATCCCTGTTAGAGCTAAACAAAGCAAAAGGAAGGCTGGAGGCAGGTGAAGACAAGTTCAAAGCAAAGCAGGCAAAGTGGTTTAAGCTTTAGTCCTGGAGCCTTGCAAGCCCAATAGGAAGTCAGTGACCTCCTACTGTTGATGACAGTACTGTGTTCAAGGGCCACAGAGCTACACACAGAGTATGCTCATTCACTTCTGAAGGGACAAATGAACAATGCTGCTACTAGGCACGTGTATCTTTTAATAAAGAATTTACATCTCATTGTAATGGCACGAAGAAAGAGTACATTATTTGTAGTCAGTGCAAATATTGACACCATCTGAACTATGCACATTTCTAGTCAGAATAAATTGTTAGACTTTCAGACAGCTATGTCAAGAAGGTCCTGTTTATTGCAAAAATATCCTTTCACATCATTTTTCTGTTGGCATGCCTAATAGCAATAGCTAAGGTTTGGGAAAAAACAACTTGCACATGTTTCAATATTTACAAAATACTTTATGTATATTAAAGTATTTATTTTCTTGGTGGTTTTTTTTAAAAGAAGATAGGAAAAAAATGTTGATGGACAGCATGTCCATTAACTGTTACTGACTGACTTTTCTTCTTGAACTGGAACTGATGAGCACTGACACCTCCTCCCAAATTTGTGCCCCTTTCTAGAAACAAAGATTGCCGAGAAAAATCTGCTCACAAGTTCTTGAAGGGATCTTTGTGTTCTGTATATTTAAAATTGCCTTTATTCTCAGGAACTATTTAATGATCAGTGGTTTGTGGTTTGTCCATGATAACTGTTCACATTAATGTGATCTGAATGTTGTTTTGCAGTTTTCCTTTTGATCCCTCAGAAATATTCTACTTAAAAAAGAAATTGAATCTGATTGCAACTTAAACGTATAAATAGGCAGTTTTAAAATGGAGTTTTGTGCAGAGAAATAGTAATTTTTATTAAGCTTGAATGTTTCCTCTTCTCTATGAACAGATTAATAGACTCATCTCCAGATCATCAGCTCATTTTGAAGCTAGTCTTCTTTCAAACAAATCCATAAGCATCCTACTTTGTTACACATCACTTTTTAATTTTTAGAGTTGTGGTAGTCTGTTTCTCATCTCCATATAATTGTTATATCTATGATGTTTACAAGCTATTCATTTCTCACATAGCAGGAATACAAAACGTATTTCAAAGTTCATCCAATCATGCATTGTTTGTAAGAGTGTAAGTCAGACAGGTTGGCTTAGGTGGACTCAAATAGAAGCATGACTTTCTGTCACAACGTCCAGAATCACATAATAATGGATTTCATTATTGTTCTACCAGAGAGGGAAAAAGAAATTAATTCAGAATAATAAAGCTACCTGCCAAATCTTTTCACATTAGGCAAGCTGTGATTGACTAAGCATAAAGATGTAGGTGCTTGCAAATTGTGAGTCTCAGAAAGAGAATTTTCTTTTCTCTGTTGTGAAAAACGAGGTTCGCTCTTTGTAAAATTTTAAGGAAAGTTTAATAAAAGGGACAATTAGGAGACAACAGCAACAAGGGTGTTACGGCCGGCCGGGTGCTTCGGCAGAGATCCGAAGGCACAACTTTACATCCAAAAGATCGTCTGTAAAAGTACATCGCTGATTTCGTATTCATCACCATCATGCATCATTCATTAATTCCTTGGAGTTGCTGAGTATCATCTTATCAGTTTTATCTTTTTCGGGTTCTTTTCTTCTGATAAGATTTTCCAGGAATGTGAAGACCCGCCCCCCCATCCTTCCCAAACTGACCACCCAAACTACAGACATTCTACAGCATTACATTACAGAACCCAGGCAAAGCTTTTCTAACATTAAGGAACATAAAAAAACCCAACATCACAATACATTCCTAACAATCATGTAACATGCGAAAAGCCAACATCACAATACTATTTATAACACTTACAAAGTGAAAGACGCAGCTTGCAAAGATAATAGTCCATATCGCTGCGGTAGTGCCATGATAAATCCTTTGCCTTCCGTTCCCGCTGGCCGAAAGCAGCGCGTTCCCAGCAAGACTCCAGGGCAGTGACTTGCGCAGGCGGCACAGACGGCCCCGAGCGGCCCGGCAGGGGCAGCGCCCCGCCCCGAGGGCCGCTCCCCGCTCCCCGCCCCGAGGGCCGCGCCGCTCCCCGCCCCGAGGGCCGCGCCGCTCCCCGCCCCGAGGGCTCTGCCGCTCCCCGCCCCGAGGGCCGCTCCCCGCTCCCCGCCCCGAGGGCTGTGCCGCTCCCAGCGCCGGCCCCCGGCCCGCCCGCCCCGGTGACGGCGGCGCGATGGCGGCGGGCGGAGCGCGGCGGCGCGGACGGCGCCAAGATGGCGGAGCTGCGGGACGGGGACTTCGCGGCGCTGCAGATCCTGCTGAAGGTGAGCGGGGCCGGGCCGCGGGGGGACGGGGCCGCCGTGCCGGGCCGCGGCTGAGCGCCCCCGCTTTGCTCCCCGCCAGGCGCCGTCCAAGGACGCCGTGCGGCAGCTGTGCCAGGAGTGCTTCTCCAGCCCGCCCGCCGCGCTCGGCCCGCTGGCGCAGCGCGCCTGCCCCGGGCTCGCCGTCAGCGCCGAGGAAGCGGAGCAGGTAGGGCCGGGCGGGGCAGCCGCGGGCCCCGGCGGGACGGAGGGAGCGGGGCTGGGCGGGCGCCAGCACGGGAGGTGGCCCAGGCCCTCCGGAAGGTGCGGGGCTCCGCGGCCGCTGCTGGAACGGGGTGTGCGCGGTCACGGCGACACTCGCCCGGGGCAGAAGGGAACGGGCTGAGGCTGCGGGCCGGAGGGCGCCGAGGAGCTCAGCCCCTTCCTGCTAAGGCTGTCGGGCCGTACTTGGATGCCCGAGGCTCTGGTGGTGTGCGGCTCGCAGCAGAAGCTGTGTCTCCTGGCTGTGAAGGCCCGTCCCGTGCTGTATGTAAGGCTTTTCAACCCAGCAGAGCCCCTTCTCCTCTTCCCTCCTGACAGCTGGTGTCTGCTTTGCACAACCTCACCCGGCACGTGGTGTACCGCGGCTTGACCGGGGCAGAAGACATCCTCCGTCTTTTCCCAGAAAACTTCCACCAAAATCTGAAAAACCTCTTGACTAAGATAATCTTGGAGAATATGTGAGTGCTACCCACCTGTCGTTTGCTTTCAGCTGGAGAGTTAAAGTATGTGGTTTGATACGTGGATAGTTAGCAACATGCAGAGTCTTGTTTCGGTGAATTTTGTGTGTGCCTTCGGCACAACCACACAGGTTGGGATGAGAAGAGTTGAACAGATTATGTCATCTGAGTGAAATGGCCAACAGAACACAGCCATGGGCACACAGAGTTTTCCCATGACTTTTGAAATGGATGTGGGCCACATTCCCAATATGCAAAGCCCCTCTTAACAGCTGTGTGGTGGAAGAATGGTACTGATGACAATAAAACGTAGAGGGCTGGATTTCCCCAATAAAAAATCCAGGTAGTATCCAGATGCCCATCCATTTGTCACTGTGGCTCAGGTGCAAAGGCACTGGAGGGGATAGAGCATACATGAGGTAGTGGCAGAGGGCAGTTCTGCTTGTACATCTCAGTGCTTGGGAGCCCATTGCTTTGATAAGAACCAGGCAGAAAGATCCAGGCTTTAAATGAGCTGCCCTTCCAGAAGAACCCATAGTTGGTCACCAGTTTGCCTACCATTACCCACCAGTCCCAGCCTTTCCATGGCACTCAGTAGCATAGGCAGTCTCTGTCCCCTGCTTACTGCTGGTGACCCTTCAGTCAGGGATAAGCCATGCTAAATGCTTGCCTCTTTTTTTTTTTCTCAAAGCATTGTTGATGCTGTTTTTCTCCACTTTTTCACAGCTCTGCTTGGAGGAATGAAGCACAAGCAAGTCAGAGTAAGTAGTAGTTCCCATCTTGATGCAGTTGATGTTTCCTGAAGTCATTGAGCTTAGAGTTTAGAGCAGTGCATCCCAGCATGGCACAGGGTTATCTCTGCTGGGCTTAGATGGAGCTGTATGATTGTGGCATGGCAGAGCTTAGCAGAAGCTAACACACTTGTATTCAGATCTATGCTCCTGTGCTAAATTGTTTTAGCTCAAGGAATCCTATTCAAAGCTCGGTCTGTGGCTGCCTTGCAGAGTGCAGTGTATAGCAATTACTTGCAAAACTTCTGAAACGTAAGCACTCTGACTTCCTCATTCAGGTCTTTAAGGGATGTTCATATGCAATAACTGCACTGTAAAGGATGTGTATATATTGTGGAATACCTTATCCCTGCATATCTTGTCAGTCCTGTGTATTCTTTCCTTTCCATGCATCAGCAAGCACACTGCATATATTTGTGACTTGCTTTTTCCTTGCCTTTCTAAATACTGACGTAATTAAGGAGTACCAACTTTAACAACAGTAGGCTAGGTAGGTGTTCCTGCAGCTACAACACTTGGTTTTCTCCCTAGATTTTCTTTACAACTGTAGCATTTAAAGGCTTGCCACTGAGAGCTGACATATAACAGAGTACCCCGAGGTCTGCATGGATCCTCTTTACCCTTTGCTTTGCCAGCAGAGGAGGTAGTGTCCAACAGCTAAACAGTATGGCAAGACCTGGAAATACACTGTCCCTCAAAGTTTTAATGGAATATGAATAGGGACAGGAAAGAAACTATTGCCAAATGCTAATGCTTTGCTTACACTAAACAGTGTTCTAGTGTTACCAAAGCACAGAATGCTTTTTCCTGCATCCTTAGTGCTGTCGTGTTAGAGATGAGAGCAGCAGAACACACTGGCTAAGTCTTCACAGCCCTGAAGCAAGGCTGGCTGTGTGGCTCTTGGAGCACCACCCAGGACCTCTGCTCAGACCCTTATGTCTTTGTATGTGTTAGATGAATATTTAACCCCGTTGGAATGAGACTGTCTCCTAGGAAATAATGGATTCTCTTAGTATTGTATTCATGAAGTATCTGACATGCATTACGTAGGGACCAGGGCACTGGTCCAAGGCAGACATTCCAACAGATTGATCTGTGTTAACATAAAAAAAGTGAATGGTTTCCTGCCCCTCCCAAGCCACCAGCAATCAATCTTTGCAAATTAACATACGAGGCTAAACAGATGCATTTTGTGTTGTTGCAAATGCTGCCAAGTGCCGGCCCTAACTGACTGAGAACTGGAATGTGTTCCAAAAGCAGGAGCAAGGCAGCCAGTTGTGCACTGCCCCCTGGAGCTCTGCTCAAGGAAAGAGCAGGAGCGGGGAGAGAGCACCTTTCCCCAGACAGAAAAAAAATCAGTTAGGCAATAAAGCACAGAGAGGAAGCAACTTGAGTGTCTGTAGTCAGTAGGAAGGCTGGCAGTCAACCCCTGGGGAGGACACTAAGCATCTTAGGATAGGCAGAATCCAGACAGTCTGCAACTGCCTGCTGAGACAGCTCTTCCCTAAGCAGCCAAGTTAGACCTGTCCTTCTTTCCTTGGGAGGGCTCAAGAGGTCTCCAGCTCTGGGCTATTGATGTCAGTATTGCACCAGACTGTTTAATGGTTTCTGTTAGGTTGCATGTAATTAGGATGATACTTGAAGTATTTTTAAGGAATGTGAAGATTGCAGTTTGCCAGTATGTTTGCGTACTACAGGATGCTTTGGTTCCTAAGCTGGGGAATGTGAAATAACATGTTTTATATTGCTGGATTTTAGGAGCTTTCCTGTGTGCTTTCTTACCAGTTTCAGAGCAGAGCAAGAAGCATGCAGGTGCCAGAGCAACACATGATGAAACACTAGTTGAGTGTAGCAGGCAGCAAGGCAGGGGATGAAGGTGTGGAGAGGACATGACTGCTCTCTGCTCCCAGCTGCTTTGGGAATTCACCTCTGCTTCTTGCACTGAACTATCATTGCATGTAATGATGGGAGAACCCTTTTTACCCTTCCAGTGTCATGAGGAGGCCTTCAGAGACTGGCTTATTCCAGAGCAAAATGATGTGAAACCACGTAGTAGCACTAAATTTGTACGCTTCCCAAGGCCAGAAGTGGAGAGGCACGTGCATGGTGGTAGGGACAGGTTCCAGGGTCTGGTATCATCCTGTGCTGCTGGACCTAACACCATTTTTTAATCCTCAGTCTCCCTGCCTCGGCTCGTGGACATGGACTGGAGGGTGGACATCAAGACATCTTCAGACAGCATCGTAAGAATGGCAGTCCCTACCTGCCTGCTGCAGTTAAAGGTAATGGCAGTGGCTGGGAAGGACTGAAATATGAAGCCCAGCACCTGACTTGCCAGGGCAAACCAGCTCAGACAGGCATGTGGAGCTTGCCTCCTGCCTGGTGGGCAGTTAGACTTTTTCAGAGATGATATCTGAAATGCCACAGAGCCTGGGAATGATGTCTCTGATGAAAGCTCTCTTGCACAGAAGTTTTCTGTGCATGAGGAGGTGAGAAGTCACCATGTTTGTTCCTAGTCACCATTGTTTTCTACAGAAAAAAAGAAGAAAAATCCTGATGCCATCATCGTTTAAGCACTCCATCAGCATGTTTAGCTGGCTTCATTAGTTGGGAAATGACTTTAGATTACTAATAACTTCCTTCACTGGCACATCTATCATTTGGGAAGTATACCTAACTTACTGCTTGTGTTCTGCAGAGTTGTGGATCCCCCCCAGCCAATAAAAATCAGATGGGTGGGATTCAGAGGAGGAGTTAAAATCTAATTTCTGTGTTTGGGGTGGGGTTAAGTATCCTGTGTGGTATCTGCTGAGATGCTTTTGATACAGATGTGGCTTCCTGCCACGAGTATCTTCAAAATTTCCCAATACTCATGGCAGTGGATGCTCACTTGCACTCTGGCAATGGGAGTGCATTTCACTAGTGGAGCACACAGCTTAGGAAATGTGCTGTGGTTCTTCAGGATGGAGCTGGATTCCAAATTCAAACCATTTTGTTTAATCTATATATTAAACACTGACTTTTGTAGTGGCCCTGGAAAAACACGTGAATGAATTTTTTTACAACTAACATCTGCATTCCTATTTTAAGATTCAGGAAGATGCTGCCTTATGTGGAAATAATCCTGTTGTTTCTGCACTGACTGTGGAACTGAGCAAAGAAACCCTGGACACTATGTTAGAAGGTCTGGGAAGGATTCGGGACCAACTTTCTGCCGTTGCAAACAAATGAATGCTCAAGGGCATGGATTCCAGCAGCAAGGACGGGAAGTATTCTCTACCTACAGCTGTCTGAAGTTGCAGCCTAGTGTAACATGTTATCTATTTCAGCAAAACAAAACTAAAGAAGTTTCTTTTTTGGATGAATGAGATAGTTTTTGAAAAGCTAACACTCAAATATTCATTTGGTTGAATGCCAAAAAGTGCTTTCCTATGATGTTGTTGAACAAAAGTTATTCACCATTTCAGAAGAGGATTTCTGGCTTAATCACAAGGGTCATAACTGGAAACAGCAAATAGCTGCAGCCAATGAAGCAAGTTCCATCTCTGTCCTGAAATGAGAATCTAAAAGGCTTGAGCTGGGTAATGGGCTGCCTTCCAACATGAGAAAAGGAGGGTGCTTCTCTGAAATGTGCATGGACTGAGGTGCCTGCTGCATGTAGCACTCTCCCTCTCAGTGAAGCACAGCCGTGCTGCAGATGGTTGTTATTGCTTGGAAATGTTGCAGTGTCACTGCCCTGCGTTCCCTTCTGATCAGCTTCATAGCACTGTTTGCAAAATGACTGTCCTGAACATCTTTAGCAGGAGCTCATTTCCTCCTTCTGTTTGAAAAGGGAAAAAGGAGTTCAGGTAATTCATGTTTGGGGTTTATTGGACTCTGGGCTTTGCTGCACAAAAACCATACTGGGAGAATAAAGAATTGAAGGCTGTTGTCTGTGCTGTAGGAAACCCCTCTGTGGCAATACATGCCTATACTTCTCCAAAGTGTTCTGTTGTTTGTGTAAATCTTCATTTAATTAAAGAATGAGCTGCTAATTGATTTTGTGAATCCTTTTCAGTCTGGAGGAGATGTTTTCCTAGGTTACCTCAGTCTCTTTGTGATGGTGCCAAGTTTCTAGGCTAGTTTAATGGATGTTCATGTTTGTTGCTGAAGAAGGATCTTTTGTTTCCTATTCAAATTGATTCATGTTTTAAACTTCCTTCTCTTCATTATAATACAATTTCAGGACACCTTTTTCCATGGGCAGCACCACCTCTGTACAATATTAAAAGTGGTGACCCTGACCTAGAAGTTTATAAAAATATGTGCATTGAGAATGTGGAGGAGTTAAATGCAGAAAATCAACAAAATTCAGATTATTCTTTCTGGTGTGCTTCTATAGAAGTCTGTATCCAAAAGTATTTATGGCAAAATCCAATCTTTCCTACAATGCTGGGCTCTCCTTCAAGGCACAAAACATTGTTTGTTGTGTGTGGAAACACAAAATCAGTCCAGAAGGGTGCATAAACTACAAGAATTTTGTTAATTAATTTTATACATCCCCCAGAGTGCAGACTAGAGTATAAGTGAAGGCTGTGCCTTTAAAAGATAATGGTGAAACACAGCTTGTGCATCCAGATCAACTGTGTGATGAGTGCCTTGTCAATGTCTACTTTGAGCAAAGATTATAATGCTTAATATGGGATCAAGGCAAACTGATACATTTCATGTATAATAGGGACATTTAAATAGAGAAGAGGGATATTTAAGAGTATGTTCTGTAAGAGTCAAGCTGTGAAAAACATCTCTAACAGACTACTTCAGTTCAAGGAAGTTTTGTTGCCTTTGCAGCCTAGCCTTAAAAAAAAATCTCATATAGTTTATATAGTACTGTTTTAGAAGGTGAGAATCACAGAGGAGGCAAATAATGCAGGATGAAGTACTGCAGTGTTAGAGGAGCTGAGGAAGTCAAAACACAGTGGAAATCCTTGAGGTAAATACTGAAGTTACAGTCAAAATGTAGGGTCTAATGCGATGAAGAACTGATGGTTGTTGGCATGTAAAACAATTACACAACTAGACTAGTTGTAAAGAAAAGAAAGACTTGAAAATGAAAAGGCTTTTCCAGTGGCAGAGTGGAGCTTTCTGCAGGTAGCTAGAAGTTGCTTGTGGAGTCATAATGAAAAGAAGTGTGCCCACTGGATCAGATGGCACATGCCAAACATCTGGTGACTTCAAGGGGTAGATTTCAAGTCATTCTGCAAGAAGATACTGGTATTTTCTAGCCAAGATTTAGGATGCTGTGAGAGCTTGCCTTCAAATCTTTGCCTAAATTGTTAGGTATTTTATTGTTGGCTCTAATCTCCTTAGCCATAAGAGCTGAGACTGCTCAGAAAAAGGTATATAAAACAAGGGAGGCTGAGTAGGCCTGTCATTATCCAGACAGCAGGAGAACTTCACATTAAAGTCCTTTTTATGGAGACTGCTACACTGAAAGAGTAAATTGCCTGCTATTGCAGGCAATCATATGTGATCTTTTTCATAAAATTATTGCTCTCTTAAAATGAGTTAGATTTTCATCCTCTCTGCACATACTGCTGCTGTTTGGTAGGGCTAGCCTAAGAGATGATGTATTCATCCCTGTTACCAGTTTGTTACTGTGCCAACACTGTCCTCTTTTGCTTACTTCTTTCTTGCCTTTCCATTTTTCCCTCCTATTTAGGAAGCAGTAAAATCCCTCTCCACTTCTGATGTGTTCTGTGCCTTTCAGAATTGCAGTGGCTATTCTTCACTTAACAGTTTGCATCTCCTTTGAACGGGGTCATCACCACAAGTGTTTCTGGAGGATTGTCCAAGGACATTACTAAAGAATGAACTGTCATAGTATGTGCATCACCTGAATAAACTCCTGCCAGGAAACCACAAGCCTTCATTGTGAAGTAGAGCTTAAAAGCTCCATCCTCATTCCAGTATTTGAGAAATAGAAAATTCATTTTCTACATGTAAACTTGATAATGGTGCTAATTCAGTTACTGTAAGCAAAACAGTGATAAATTTATTTGTAAAACACAAGTATGCAAGTTAAATTCAAATTGTAATTTCACGATCAGACATGTTGAATCTGTGTCAAAGTGCTGAAAAAGCATTAAAAACATTAAAGCCTACTTTGTATTATTCAAAACAATACAAACAATGCTTCCTTTTACTGCAAGAAAATGTGCACTTTAGGGTGTTCAGACTAAAAATGATGTAGATGTGATTGAGAGAAAGCTTAGAAAAGAAAGCTTAGAAAGAAAATGCCTCTAAGATTCCTAGCTTCTACTTCAGTTACGGGTCTTAAAACAGTAGAAGACTTTATAAGACTCATGATGGCCTGGTAAAGGTATAATAATTACTCCAAATTTAAAGTTTTGAGTTTAATATGTGAAATTTATATATTCAAGCTCTTCCAAAGCTATCATCTATACAAAATTTTTGCTTTGTTTTTAACTGAGGTCTTACTATTTCACTTCAAACAAATTATTTTGTTACTAGTAATCTGGTTTAGAATTGTTTTGACCTAAGTTTAAAATGTTAGTTTCTATTTTTTTGATATCTAATTTTCACTGGATATAATAAAGTTTCTTTAACAGTATAGGTGTTATAGATCCTGCCCAGATCAGGATTGTAAAAGGCATTTTGGGATCAAGAGGCCAATCTGGGATAGGTCTCTTGTTAAATGACCATCTCTCTTAAAAATCACAACAGTCCAGCTTAATCTCAGTTTTTGGTACCAGGAACGACATACCTAGTGGTGTAATTTCCTCAGCTGCTTTGTACCTGCTGTTATTCTGAGTCATAATAACCCCTACAGAAGGAGCAGTTTAATACATTCACCACTCTTTTTTATACACCCTTAAAAGATTCATCTCAGTAAGCTGTAGAGTGGCAGCACTTGAAGCTGAGGAATCCCACCTCCCCAGAACTTTTCAGTTACACTCAAAAAATTGTAAGTATCCTTTTGAAGCCTCACTGTAAGGATCAGTGGCCAAACAGTCCTTGCCCTTTTAAGCACATAAGAACCTGCGTGTTGCTGCTCAATGCTTTGTAAACCTCTTTTCTGGAGTTATTAGTGCCCATGAGTCTTGCCACTGACATTGCTGCTGCTGAAGTGCCTATGAAATACATAACAAAAATACCAACACAGTGCATCCCCCCTGTGACATAATTCACTGGTGTCTTTTACTATCACAACAAGAAGAGGGACCATGGCAGGGTCAGAGCTGGCACTGCAAGCTCACAAGCTTCCTAAGCTTTCTGCAACACTGGCCTTTAAGAAAGAAAGAATCATGGAATATCCCAAGTTGGAATGGACCCACAAGGGTCATGGAGTCCAACTTCTGACCCTGCACGGGACAGCTCCAACATTCCCACCCTGTGCCTGACAGTGTTGTCCAAACACCCCTTTAACTCTGCCAGGCTGGTGCTGTGACCACTTCCCTGGGGAGCCCTGGGTGGAGAACCTTTCCCGAATAACCAGCCCAAACCTCAATAGAGAACAAGAAAATGAGTCGAGATTTACAGTCCTCCTAGCTCGCTAGAACACTCAAGCCTAAATGTCGCTGTCTTTGAGAGAATTGGACATAACTTAACCACAGGTGAGTATTTCCAGCCTGCTGAGCTGGGACCGCCTGGCCCGGCTGGGCTCGGCTCTGCCCCGCTAGACCTTGACCAGTCCGGCCCGACTGGGCTCGGAAAAGCACCTGACCATCTCTCGGCGACACGCCTGGGGACGTGCGAATGAAAGGAGACTGAGAACCAAAGGATGCCACACAAAAGAAACATTCCTGAAAGCGTAAATTCTTTTTCCCCAGGAGATGGCGAGCTCGGTCTCCCGTTTCTCTTCCCTCCTCAGTTTCTCGGCAGGACACCGCAGTCTGGGCTGTCTTCCTTATAATCTGGAAGCAAATCAATGACTGCCAGAGTCCAAAGAGCACCAAACCAGAAGGGGGATATTATTCACTGCTCAGAAAAAGGTCTCCCAACTGCTCCCATAGCTGCGGGTTGAGGCACCTGAGCACCTTTTAGGGGAAGCTGGCAGAGATGGAAGTAGCAGACGGTTCTCTGCACTGTGCCAGTCATTTTAAACACAAAGAAGAAGGAACTCTCCCTTCTTTGTGCCAGGTTAGATGCATAGTCCTCCAGGGAGAGCTTTGGCACTCGCAAGGGAAAGAACAATGTTGTATTTAAAGGGATGCTGACAACTTTGAAGTTTCCAAACTGGCCTCTCGCAGACAATGCAAGTTTTGCACAGATTTATCTTTAAATAGTGGTGAGCAGGACACTGTAAAAATCATATCTGGAGAAGGAAGTAAGATGGGGGGCTGGGGAAGGAAGAGTTCCTTCTTTCCCAAGCATGTCAGAAACCAATTTAAAACAGTGCTCGAAGCACAATAGCATCCTGTGCAATGTATATACAAATTCTCTTGTTGCATTTCCACTCACTTTTGCTGCTGCTGTTAATACAAGGCCTGGGATGAAAGCATTCCCTCCCCTCGATGACCTTCCTGCACTCCCTCCGCCCAGGAGGCATCATCCTGCCAGTCTGGGAGGGGAAGTGCTAATTCGCACTAGCAACACTGACACACCACACAGGGCTGTCAAATAGGCAGAGTAAACACACAGAACAGAGGCAGTGAAATAGCACCCTGCTTTCATCCTCACTCTCTTCTAGTCACTGTTCTTGTAAAGGCTACTTTGGAACAATAGTAGGTATGGCTTCCCCCCCCCAAGCAAGACACAATTTGTCAAGTTGACAGCATCCCTTTATGCTGATGAGATAGTGAGGGTTGAGTGCCAACTAGCAGCAGAAATACAATAGCATCCATCAGAGCTGTTAGCTAGAGTTGGCCAGTGCTTTTGTTTGTAATTTAGAGGGCTATAACTCAGCTTTGCAAATAAAATGACGAGGAACTCTACACCAAAATCTGGACCTTGCAGTGGGCCCTTTAGTTTCTTGCAAAAAAAACCAAAAAAAATCAAGTTTGCTTTGACATTCTGCACTGTGCTGAAAAGAAGTGATAAGAAACCTGGATGAAACGACTGCAGTGTACCAATGCCTTTGCACTGATAGGGATAACTGGAAATGCTGATTTCTTTACAACTGTATCACTGACTGTAGATCCAGGGTGTCAAACACACTATCTGTATCAGTAAGTCTTGAGGCAAATGGCATCTTCACTTCCAAACAAATCACTGTACAGGTCAGCAAGGCTCCCTAACCTGCATCTCTACTCCACACAGTGGCAGGCCTCAACCCACAGAAAACTCACTAAAGATTTATGACCAGAATCATACCCACTGTCTGAAGTATTCTGGTTCCTCAGTGCTTGGTGGCATTTAGGCATTGGGGCCTCATTCCCAAGCCTGATTCTGCATTTATGCCTACACAGAGACATGACCCCTACTTTAGAACATTATTTTTTTTTCAATCCACTAGTATCAGCCAGTATTATTCCATGCTCTATTAAGCCAGAAAGGTAAAAATCCAGAAAGTTTGAACTGGATCTCAACAGACAACTGATATACTTCTGTGTCTGATGACAAATAAGTAATCGGAAGATCAGAGTGAAATCAAAGAAACACTAAGGCATGTCTTTAGTGCACTGCATAACTGAAAGTTAAGAGAACTGCATTTAGAAACTACTTCTCTTTCCTCTCTGAAAAGAACAGCATGAGTGTACTTGGCCATCTGTGTCTCAGGATGTTTTCCTTTTCTTGGGCACAGATGGTAAACTTCAAACATCACTATCACTCCCATCTACCACATAAGCCCTGTACGCAATCCTATTTACAATTTCTAGCCATTGCTTTACAGTGACCTCATTTTTCCCTTTGGCGCTGTCTTGGAAGTTCTGGCTCACATAAAGGCACTGAAATAGACATTCAAAGCTCCCTTGTGGGTGTGGTAACACACTTCTCAATAAAGCAAAGACCCTTTAAACAAAATGAAAGCTGGCCACATTTTCGCCTTGTCCTTAGGCAAGTAAAATATAAAAAAACCTTTCCTATGCATTCAAAACAGTAAAATAAAACAGCTAAGCAAGAAATCTAGTCAAGGTGAACCTTCATTCCATCTTCTGGTTTGCACAGCACCTCTCCAGACTGCACATTCTCTGAGGCAGAGACCCTGTCTTCACAGCCCCATACAGGAGACTGACTGCCACCAGTACTCCCATCAGTAACACCCAGGAGCCTGTCTCCTGGTGTTCATGCATCACCAAAATACTGTAGTTATTTCAGGATCAGATTTCCAGTTGCCTGACACAGCAGCAGTCTTATCTTCTAGATAAATGAGGCTGATCTATGCAGTTTAATGGGTGGATCATATCACCACTGACAGCTCACAGAGAAATGGTCCAATTTTCAGAGGTGTGGAATACTTACTTTGGAACTTCAGATACTTCTGATATACTTCTGATAATCCTCCCTCTCAGCCCATCTAATCTGCAGTGTCAGAAGGGATCGCTGTACAATTTCCCCCAAGAGAAGTGATTGTTGTGGCATTTTTGGTTAAAATTTCTTCTTCCTCTACAATTCCATTTTCTTGTATCATTCTGTATCACACACACTGTCATTCTCCACTCCAGAGCAGACTACACTCTGGCAGTGAAAGAACACCATCCTATTTCAAAAATTCAATAATAAATGAAAAGCACCAAAATTAAAAAACAAAATCAATTAGAGAGATGGTCCTCTGTTGAAATGGTGAAGATAGCTATGAAGCCTTCTGGTAACTGAAAATGAACTTGACTTTGAGGTGAGGAAATTTAACTAATTAGTATTTCTCTAGAGAGGGGAAAAAAAACCTTTGGGGATGATCACTGCATACAAAAATCAACATTCTGGTCATTAATGATACTTATTCTTAAATAAAAGCAGCTTACTCACATTAGCAGGATTCTGGGGAAGGAGTACCCTCTAGCATAGGGCTGTTCTAACAGCAGGCACTGGTGCAACTCTGGACCACAGCCTGGTTTTGCTGAGAGCTCAGCATGCCCTACAAGAAATCGAACTTTTCACAGCTCCTTGGCTGCAGAAACAAACAGGGCTCAGGAGCAGCTGCAGCTCTCCAGGCTCAACAGCATGCCCAGCCCTGGGTAGTGAGACTGAGTTTGGCTTTTACAGCAGACCTGGGGGCCTTGATGTCACCTCTGGGACCCCAGTAAAACTTGAACAGGCAGCCTGGGTGGGGGTGAGAGTGGGGCCTGGAACCACAGACTTCTGAGCTGAGTGCTTGTCTCTGCAGTGACTCTGAGCACCTCACTTTACCTCTGACTTCTGCCTAGCAGGTAAAAAGCTACGTTACACCTATTTTGGGGGTGATAGAATAATTAACTGATCCACTTGGTATCAAGCCTCTTGCAGCATGCAGGTAAAAGAACTTACAAGTGTACTGAGCCTTTTGCCAAGACAAAGGTGTCGATACTGGAGTACTGTGTTCCCTACCACAGCAAAGGCTGAAATGATTTTCTGCTGCCTTCAAAGAAAAGAGTGTTTTGCAGAATTTCTCTCTCCCAAGTTCCTCAGGAGCACAGTACCACACAGCTTTGAAAATACAACGGGGTTCAACTGCTGGACCTAAATCACCATCACAATGCTCTTCAAAGGAATTGCATCCTGCTGGGCTTTACAGCTGATTGCAACTCTTCACCTCTCCCTGACCCACTTTAACAGTGTGTCCTTCCACCTCATTCATAATGAAAGGCTTCAGAAGGAAACTGTGAATAAAGGCCACAGTGAAAGACCAGCCCATCTGTTTGTTTAGGAAGAACCCCCTTTGCTTTGTCTCAATTTCAGACCTTCCATGTGAATCGGCAACTATCCCGAGGATTTCCCTGCATACCCCTGCTTCCTTTCTCCACCTCTCCAGTAGCACCTTATCCCTTAGCCTTGTCTCTCCTTTCATGTAGCTGTGACTGGGCAGATGAATGGGCACAGGAAATAAATTCCATGTATCTAAAGTCCCCGCTGTATGAAGCACGTGTGCATGCAGAAGTGAGGAAGGGATTATGGCACTTCCGAATGAACCAAGCCTGGATGATTCTGATCAATTCACTGACATTAATTTCATTTTCACAGCTAAGGTCCCTTTTGCCTAGGGTGTTTTGGTTTTTATTTTTGTTTAAAATGCTGGTTTCCAGGCATTTACTGTAAGATATGGTACAGAATAAATATGCCCTGGGAGGCAGTACAGCCTCAGTAGGCCTTCAGGAGGTCTGCAGAGCTTGCAGATACCAGGGATGTCTCATGGGGGGAGTGATGATGTATTGCTCAAATAAACCTGAGATGAAGCAGATGGAGGGAACAGTGAAGGGGCCTTCAGCCATCCTAAGTGAAATAGAAATAGGGTTTTATTGTTTTTTTCTGAAATCAACCAGGGACTCCATCATTGCTATTTACTGCCTTATTAACTCACTTTTATTATAGCATTCATGATATTTGGACATTCCACACCTGACAGAGAAATGCCTGCAATGAGCTAGTTATATTCAGGCATTGTCCTTTATTTGGGCTGCCCTACAAAGAACTTTACAGATCTGTTCGTTTCCCCTTGAGATCTACTGTATGTCGACTTACACAGAAAATGTCAGAAGCTGTTGTATAATTATAAACCAGCCCCTTAACCAGTGTTTCTGCCTCTCTTCCTCCTCTCACACCCCTCAGGAGCCCTCCACCAGGAGTCCTCTGAATGCATCACCAAAAAGATCACTTGTCCCCAGAGTCCCTGTCACTCTGTACTGCCTTTGCATGGCCATGCAGTCCTACTGCGCTTCTGAAAACAAAGGCAAACCCAAGCCAGCTCCACAGATTCTCCCTCCTTACCCCCAGCTGGTTTTCATGCCATGGTAGCACCTTCCTGTCCAGTTTGGAGTGCAGTCTGGAGGGCAGATCTGCTGTGAGGACACAGGACTGGGCTGGCTGATGTTAATTAATCTGTGACATGACTGCAGGCAGCACAGGGCTCTGTATCCAGGCAGGTGCTGTTAGGAAGGCATGACAGCATCAATACTGCTCCAGTGACTACAACTTCCCTTTTTTTTATTTGGTGCTAGGTGCATTACAGGAAAAAAAAGAAAAGAAAGTGAGAGAGATTGATGCAGGGAAGGGAAGGATCAATGGTGCTCTGCTCTTTGCGAGCAACCAGACTGAAAACATTCCCCAGTCAGCCTAGTGAAGAGAAGTGGCAGGCTGAGAGCAACCCACACCATGGTCCTATTTTAACACACATGACCTGACTGCTAACTAACCTAACTCCAGTTAGACTTAGCAAAGCCTTGGATTTAGAAGAACAATACCTATATTCAGCTGAAAAAACAATTTGCGTTAAAAATATGTCTCCTAACTCTGGCCCAAAAGGCCAGATCCCCAAGCCATGCCATGTTTGGAGTGTGTAGTGAATGCACCTGGTCCTGCTGATTCCAGTGCTGAGTTCAGTCAGCTGTTCAGTGAGCCAGACCCAGTACTGCAGCAGGGAGCCAGGCAGCCGTTCAGAAGGGAGATTTAAGAATAGACAGGGCTCTAAACAGACAATTGTCAGCCAGTATTTGGAATTTAGCAGTCAGCAAGCAGAAAGCCTCCAAATAAGAGAATTAACTGCTGCTTAAGGACTTTGTGCTCTAGCTGCTAGCTGACAACCAAATGCTGAATCTGATGCAGCAAACTTTAATCCTGCTGTGGTATCAATACTGTGTATTTCCAGGTTTAAACACTCTCAGTAGATAAAATGCCCTTGAATACTCACTCTCTAATTCCCAACACTTTACTTGAAAACATAATCCCAAATATCTCATTAACCAATGGCCACAACACCCTTCATCCACTCCAGGATCCTTTTCTATTTGATATCTACCACATTATCACAATCAACTGAAGCAGGCCCAGAAGTGCTGTTAAGAGACTCTGTGCAACACTGCTGAAGTTAAATGACAGATTGCCCTAAAATTACATACCCTGACATTCAAGGAGACAACTAAAGTAGAAATACTTCAGGAAAGGCAGTCTTCCAGAAGGGAAAAAAAGATGACAAGGTACAGTAAAGACATTGTCACATGCTCTCATCTGATCACAAACTGAAACTGGTTGTAAATGAATACCCAGAGAGTGATTGCGTTTTATGGTTTTAAGCTCATGCAAATCTCAGGTTTCAGCCACACACTCAGCCCACCACCTTTTCATGTTACTGCACGTCAGCTGAGCAGTGCTAACTCATGGTGCCTTCTGCTCCCAGTGCCTGAGAGCGCACACAGCTGCACTGACCTCAACTGCAGCCACAGGCAGGTCAGCACCCTCTGCCTAGGACAGGTCAGGTTGGAAATGCCAAGTTAAGGCCATACTGTATCCCCTTCTGAATGGATGGGACTAATCTGTCTCATCCTGTGCTTTAAGTGTAGTTTAAAGGTTTAAATGTGCTTTGCAGTGTAGGGAGAAAGCCTAAAACCATGAGATATGCCATGAGATAAGTAGTGAAGGGCTTTCCATCAGATTTGCTGAGAGATTATGTTGGCATGACAGTGGGCATGATGGCCTGCTGATTGATAGGTTATCAGGTGGGAGGACCCTTATCTCTGGAACTGGTGGAAGAGGGAGTGACACACTAACACATCAGGGTTCTGTCCTACCCGTGCACAAACCCCAGACTGTGTAATCGCTCTCTTTGTAACTCTCCATATCCCTCATTTACACATAAGATGGCTGCCTCCCCCCTCCCATTTATGATGCCAATAACAGGGTATTTCGACTAAAGTTTCACCTGCACTTCTGCCAGAAGTATAAACGGGCATTTGCAATCCTCAGTGGCAGAAGATGACAATACAACCTCACCTTGCAGACATCGACTTGCTCCTCTCTCCTCCCCAAAGCAGGGAGCCTCTTTGACAAGATTTTGTCTCTGACTGCATTGGAGTGTACCCAGGAACACTTGTACATAGCGCTATCCATTTATATTTTGCAGGTCTGGTGAATTTATCTCCATCAATCTCACAGTAATCCATAACCTGCTGCTCCAATAAACTGCACTATTTGTGCATCTGTGATAGCAAATGTGACCAGACTTACAGTGTGACCCGCAGGACTTGTGCATCTGGGATCTTACTGAATGTGACCAGATTTACCAGAAATTAAGACCAGCCACACCCAGCCCCTCTGATCTCTGAGGACCATCTGGAAAGCAAGGGGGTCATTTTCTGCCAGATTTCTATGCTCTTAACACAACAGCTAGAAGAGGATTCACAGGAGATGGACCCACTCAAGCATCCATTCACCTACTTTGCAAGTTTTCTGAACAAAACCCCTGAACTTACCTTTGCAACCCATATCTGCTCCAATGGCCAACTTGGCTCAGAGCTCTGCAGTGCTCAAGAGAAGAAGAAATGGAGTGTAATTCTGCTCAAGAGAAGAAATTGAGTGTAATTCTGCAGTATGAGCCACCAATCTCCCTGTTGTAACTGAGGCTCCCTGGACAATCTCTTCAGTGATGAGTCAGAGATATGCCTCACATGCCAGCACTTCCTCGTGCACACTCTGTCCCACTCTGAAGATTTGCAGCTCTGTGAGCCTCATCCACAGTTCTTGTCTTGCAGACAGGCAGCAGCCTGGAATGATAATTGAGGATCACAACCTCAGTGAGCAGATCCCCTGGCTGTTGTGCCTCCAGCATTATCAGGAGTTAGAGAAAATCAGATGTGATGGCATCAGCATTTAGGGCAGGAAAGGGCAGGAAACACAGAAGAGTTTTCAGGAATCCGGAATGGGAAGGTTGGTGTTTGGTATTTAGATAATGAGGCTACCAATTTCAAGATAAGCTCTCATGGGTTGCTAAGGGCCTCTAATTAATTCCAACTCTCCTCTTTTTCTCATCAGTCTATTTTTCCATCTGCTCCTTCACCCAAACGCAGTGCAGTCCCCATTGCTTAGGAACCCTGATGGGGAGGCTGGGGGAGGGAAGTCAGTCCCCTTATGCAAGTCCTGCTGACAGGGACAGCATCCAAACTGAGCAGCACAGGGGGCCTCATTGTAAGTAAGTGTTTGAAACAACTATTTCCAGCTTTGTGTACAAATGAGTTATACATTACTGAGCAAAGTCATGCTCAGTCATGATCTTGGATTCACAGCTGCAGAGAATAATACTGACCACAGCCAACATTAGCAAGGAAGCAGAAGACTCACACCTGCTTAGGGCACGATCAGCAGGATGGGCTGATGCTGGGGTGTTCAGCTCTGCCTGCAGGAGTTCCCGCCAGTCAGATGGATGAATAGGATCTGATAGTCCAAACAGCACATCTGTCCCTCCTCTGAATTGCTCAGTTGTAAGTACTTGACAGCAAAAGGGTTAACTTGGAGAGAGTCCCTCAATACCTATGTGATGGATATATCAAGTGACCCCCCTGGTCAAACATGCTCAGTCAGGCATTCAGTGTATGGAAGCCTCTGCTTCTCCAATCATTTCTGGAGAAGGTTTTGTGCAACAAAAACTGCAGACTTCTGCTCCTCTCTTTTTCTGGTATCATCCTTTGAACTAGATGTAGTCATATATAGGCATGTACCTGAGGCTGGAAAGAAACTGCTGTGATATAAAAATCTCATAAGGAGAGTAAGCCAATAAAAACAGAAGCATTTCTTGTCTCCAGTGAAAATTTAGAAGATTCACACAGACATTCCCCCAGAAAACCGATTTCACAGCATGAAACTAACAGATATAAAGTTTGCCAAAATACCAGAATAAAGAAATAAAAAGTAGTTGTGTTTTGGCTGGTTTACATGAGAAGTCCCAGGCTTCAAATTCAGTATCAGAGACAGTTATTAGACATGAAGGAAAGTTTCCCAGTTAAGAGTGTTGTATGAAACTTGTAGAAATAAAAGCATGTAAATAGAAATTTTTATAATAAAAATTTAAAATAAAATGCACTAAATATATTTAAAAGAGGTGCCCAAGCAGTGTGAGAAGTTGCTTTAATAAAGCTGTATTACTGTTTCTGATGCACCTAGGATCATGTAGACTCTGAATTTCATCTACTCTGAATTGCACTACACAAAGATGCTGGTTAAAGACAATGTAGCAGAGAGAGATAAGTACATTTAAAATTTAAAAAAAATAATAATAATAAAGCAGGGGAGGACTGAGACAGGAAAAATGGCTTATTATGAAAGAAACAGTGATCAGGGAAGCTGAAGATCATCAAATCACCAAGAAAATAAATTATAAATGTTTTAAGATAATGCAGATGAAATACTCCAGATTTCTAATCCTGGGCCAGATGTTTGGTTTGTTTTTTTGTTTTTTTTTTTTTTTTTTTTTTTTTTGTTGGGAGTATTCCCAAGAGATGATTCTCCTTACCCTAGCGTTTCTTTCTAGATCCTGCAACAAATTCAGCATCTGTTTCATTTTTCAAGCCTGTCATGTGAAAACATCTAGCCATAGCTTTCTACCAGAATTCTTTCTGCAGCTCAGACCTCACTCTGCTCACATTATCTTCTTCCAATCTGCTGTGATATCTTTTGATTAATTTTCTTTTCCCATTGCAGCTGAAACTAATGTTACCAATAAGGTTACTGAATGGATAAATTGCATGTGTAGTGTTTGTCTGGAGAAAAGGAAACGCTGGTCTGGTTGAGGACAGGTCTGGTATAAAGACGTACTTGTTCCAATTGTTTTCCCTAGTTCCAATACTGTCCTCTAATTTTTCATGCATGTTTTCTATTTATCATTATTTCTATGTATTTCAGTTGCATCCAAGTCAACAAACTGAGGATTAAATTCGCCATGCAGTTGAGTTCATACACATGAAAAATACAAAGACTTCTGCAGGTGGAAAAATGCCAATGCCATCACCAGAATAATTTTTAAAATAAGCAAGTTGTTTTGATGAGTGTGGTCCCAGATTTGCACTTCATGCTGCTACAACATGCTAGTAACAATTGCACAACATCTAAGATACGCTGTGGAGGTTGTGAAAGGTAGCATGTTGTGTTACTCGCTAAAGCTGAATGTTAAATTTCTAGAGTGGGGAAAAAAGCTAAAGAAGCAGGGTTTGAGTTTTCATTGTTTGCTTGTTTCAAAGGTTGTTTTCCCAATCAATGATTCTATGAAAGAAAAAGATGTTCTAAACAAAAAGCATTATATAACAGCTGTGGTTCAGATGTTCTCAGCTTTCACACCATGTAATATAAACACATTACATATTGTAATTCTCTCCAAAGGGGTGATTATTACATATAAAATGCTTTGGAGGTTGCCTTTGACTGCTTAGTATTTTCCATTAACACATATAGTGTGTGCATTTATGTACCTCTGCTATCAGCTGAAGCCTTCCTCAAGGGGAGCTGGTTAAAAGGTGGCTTTGTGAAGAACAGCCATCTTCTGCTACAGAACATCATTACAGCAGGCTTGTCCTTTGGAAACAAATTCCAACAGCTATCTCAAGAAGCAGAACATTAAACAATATCAGCCATGGATACATTTTTATTAGTTCAAAGTTCCTAATTATGCCCTTTGTATTCAACCATGCATGTGAAAATGAATTGCAGGGGTTTTTGCTATTCTCACATCACATGAGCATTGCTAAAAATAATGATCTGTGACTATATACCATGGAGTCTCTCATAAGCAGTACTGAAAATTGATTCATATTTAATAAGGAAAAAAATATGCTTATTGGCATCCAAGACTGCAACAAGCCCATCCTTCTCAAATGAAGCTGCCTAAACAGCATAATCTACACAGCTAGCTGAGTTTAGTCTGTTCTATCTGTTGTTTTCATTAGGAACCAGAAAAGCAAACACTGACAATACTGACAATATAAAAGTGTCACCAGAGGAACCTCATCTCACTTGTAAACTTTCCTTTGTTAATAAACTGGTGGCACTTTTTTCACCTGACAGCTGAGAAACTTCTCTTTCAAATTAAGTTCTACAGTCTCACAAAACAGATAAAATATATTAAAATGGTGGGGTTTGATAGTCACTGTATTCAGGATGCTGGAATTTTTCTTTGTTATGTTAAAACCATAGTAATTCCAAAAGAAAAATAAATCTATTCTGGAAAATACAACTACTACTGAGTTTTATTAGGTTGAATAAGATCCACTGAAGCATATCATGGAGGCTACACAAGTATAATATGGAAGATTTTAGCAAGGTTGAATAGTATAGGGAGGATGAGAAAGTCAGTCTTGTCTCATTCATAATGCCATGAGGTGAAAAGCAAACATGATAAAATCAATGCACAATTCCATACTCCCAACTATGAATATAGATCAGGATCTAGCACCAGCAGTTACAAAGAACAGGTAATGGGATCCAAAGCCATTCCTGATTCAAATACAGTCAAAAGTCCTAACAGAAGTCAGCTTCCCTTGACAACTGTTCAGCAGACTGTGGGAACTGAGAGCACAGTGCTCTTACTCCAGTTGCCACTGAACAGCTGCCTGGCTTGGAAAAAAAGCAGCATCACACACTGTCAGTGAGACAAATCAGCAGACTCAGCAGTTCCATCCTTATTTTGCAGTGGCCAAAGCCATGTGGCTGCAGTAAGCCTCACAACAGCCCTGAAATAACAAGCCCTCCTGAAGTTCCAGCATCAGCCTTAGCTCAGGCCCACAGTGGTACAGTCCCATAACTTTTGGTTGGCTTTAAGAGCAATTGTGGTTGCCTGTGTCTACCTGTAACACCCTTTGTGGGTGTATATGGTGCCTGGGCCATGCTTGCTCTTTATCACCTTCCATCAAGAAATCAGTGAAGGAAGTAGAGCCTTTTGGTCATTAAACCTTCTGCTAAATGGGCAGCCACAAAATCCTCTACTAAATAAATTAAATAACTGAATAATTAAATCTGCCTCCAAAGTTACCAAACTGAGCCTTTAGTAAATCCAAAGCAGGCCTTTTACTAATAACCGCTTACCACTGGAGAAACACGAACCCAAGAGCAAGACAAGAGACAGAAGGAAAATGACTCAAGCTTGCAGCTCCTCAGTGTTCTGGGCACGCAGAGGTATCGCTTCAGTGGCACCCAAGATCCCACCCACGGTCAGCACATATTGCTGAGCCTGAGCTTGGATGTCTGAGTTGCTGTTACATTCACCAGCTGCAGGTTTGCCAGGCTACAGCTTTCCTCAGCCTGTATCTTCAACTCACAGATTATGTGATCATTCACACCACCTCTATAAATTGCCACCAGCACAGAATACCTGTGCTCAACATTCACATCACCCAGCTGAAAACAATCACCCACACTCTAAAGATGCAGGAGACTTAGGATCACCTGCTTTCAAAGGAAAGATTGGATTTTTTTCTCAGAACTGAAGCAAGCTGAATTCAATCCTATTTACTAAGCCAAAAAGGACCCTTGCACAAGCCTGCACAAATGCAAAAAGAGACCAAGACTTTCCCCTATTAAAATACCATCAAACTCTGTAGCACCACCAGAATTCATACCTGGCTCTGTGTGTGTCCTGGACAATTAGAGTGAGATTTGTTCTCAGTCCTACACTTACTATTCTATTTTAGGAACTAAAAGGCTTATCCTTCTTCCTTGTCTCATCAGTGGCTTTATGCAGCCCCTGGCTGGTTTCCATGGTAACCATAAAGCCAGGTGGAATGTACAGATGCCATGTGGAACTGCACTTCCAGCAGCAGGCAGCAAGAGGTCAAGGTGAAAGGACTTCACAGGTACATATTTCTCAAAGCTTTTATAAGTTAGATCAGCATTTCAGGGGTGAAGGGAAAAAGAGAGAGTCCAAAGCGAAGCAAAAAGTGATTACAAGAGGAAAAAAAACACAAAAAATTGGGAACTAAGACCACAAAAGTGAAAACCTAATTGGAATATAAGGTGGAAAGCTGTGACCCATCTCTAGAAGCAACATTTGCATCAGCAAAACCCAGTATTTCCTCCTTGTTCTGCAAAGACATGTACATAACTGAAATAGGACTTGCACAACCGGGGCTTTGTTAGGTTCTTCCCCTCCACTTAGTGTCAGACACATTTGTATTTTTTAAAAAGCACTAGTTATTATACAGAGAGGCTTTTACTAAAATCCCACTGCTAATCCCCTTTGGGATATTTGATAGCATGCCAGCTGTATTGTGAACTCAGAGGCAAGCAATGTAGGCATTTTACAGTGCAGGCTCTATAGGCTCTACAGCTGCATTCCATAACTTCCCCCTCTCCCCCCCAATACTGCACTTTAGGAGACTCCTTTTCATGTGCATGAGCCCCCCCTCCACCTCATTTGTAAATGAGCTTCTCATTCCCATTTGTGAATGTATAGCACCATTTGGAAATTCAGCCCTTAACTACAGGCAAAAGTCACATTAGACATTACTTTTCTGAAAAAGCAACAGGAAAGAAACAGCAAGTCAGCACAACTTGCCTGATCCCTGTGGACAAGGGCTTGTGAGGCTCAAAAATCTTTCAGTGTGTTCCAGCTAGCAGTAACTTGCACATCTAATGGCAAAGAGTCTGGAAGAAGAGTGGAAACAGAATTAGGGTGAATCCAGTGGAATGGCAAAAGGCTGACATTGTCCTTCTGAGCTCCTAGGTTTTGCCCTGCCCACATTTATTTACTTCCATCCCTTTCCTTCCTCTGGAAAATGAAGTTAAATCCTCCTTTTGTCTTTCAGTTTAAGTCGGATCTTCCCCAAGCAAATCTCACTTCAATATTAATACATACAGAAATAAAACTGTTAATGCACTGTGGATGTGACAGAACACTTGCCAAATAATGTACACTGATATTCCACTAATATATGTGCAAAAAATACACCACAATAACACCTCCAGAAATGTAAATTCTTCAGGGAATGAAAGACCTTAGCTAAGGTATGCTGCTAAAATACCTGCTTTGTAAACAAGGATAAAGGCACAGAATTTAAGATACAGACTACATGCCTGAACGTTACTGATGAGTGGGAAAGGAATATTTCTTTTGTTTTAAACACACTTATAAAGACAGTTCAAGTGTCAAATTGGAGTAGTGACTGATAAGTCCAATCAGCACTTTACAGAAGTAAAGACTGTTCCCAAAACGCTAAGCAAAACTGCACACTTCTACTGTAATGCTTGGAAAAATATATTGTGTAAATGTTTCCCCTGACATGAGATCAAACTTTCACAAATATTTTCTGAATTATTGATGTTTTTTACAAAATACAAACGTTTTGCCAGGTGGCTCACTTCATATGATAAAAGCTTTTCTGGATACTTTAGATTTTGACCTCAAATCATACTCTCAGCTGTTGGATTTGTTTCAGTTATTTAGTTTTCAGCAAAATGTATGGATTTCTCAGACATCTTCAGAAACATATCCAACTTAGTTCCACTTCATTTTATAAATGTAAAAAAACCAAACCTACAAAACCTTTTCAAATTCAAGCATAAAAAGAAAGCAATTTTAAACTTGGGAAGGAGATGAGCGTCCCAGTGATTAAATATGCCTTGATGTTCAGTTCTTCTCTACTTCTTGTTTACTTTTTCTGATTTCTGGTTACCTTCTGTGCCTAACTTACCATGGACAACAGCTGCAACTAGCCTGTCCAGGAGTCTGTTTTCTTCTTCTCAAACTGTTTCCATTCCTCCCATATAAGCATTCATGACAGAGGATCCCAGGCAAAGACTTTTGAGTTTTTAGCCATCTTAATAATGTAATCCGACTGTCTCTTCCATTTAGCTTTTAGGAAGGACGTCCATGCACTTGAATTCACCTTGAATGAAGCCCACAATTGCTTCCTAGTGCCTGCTCCCACATCATGCAGTTTCATCCCCTGCTTTGCAATTCTAGCTCACAACTATCTCAGTTAGCAAAGTATATATGGCTTAGATTCACTGGGCCTTTTGCAGGGCCTCTGGAAATGGAAAGGTTAGTGTATGAACCATGCATATTGTGTCACAATCCATCAGATGTTACTTACTGCTTGCCCTAAAGCCCCAGAAGCTGACAGGCATCCTATCAGCCCTGTACAAGGTCTGTGTTAATGATCTCAACCCAGAACTTGCATGGGCAGTTTTAGCTGCTGAATTTCCTCAAGTACCCAAAGGCTATTTTGGCTTTGACATTGCACACAATGAATCAGGGAGTCCTCATACTCTGTAACACCCTCAAACTTCCTCCCCCACATTCCTCCTTCCTTCTCCAAATCACGAGAACCGACCAAGCTTCCAGCACATCCTTGTGCAAGCTAACACTACCATCTCATCAGAGAACTGAAAGCAGTCTTCAGCCTGCTCCCAAAAGGAAACTGAACTCTAGGGAAGGTGTTTTGCTGGGTTGGCATGCATTCAGGAGAACAATTATGGAATGAAAGCTCACATGTCTTTCTCTTTCAAGCTAATTTCTTACCATGTGCCTAAGTGGCACGTTCCTTGGGGCTCTATGCTGTATCAAAGTCTTTACGTATCAGGTGCAGCGCAGTGCAAAAGCCTGCAGTCACCTTAGATCCATCACTGCAACCAAGATAATCATGTCTTTATAAAAATCTGATTAATAGGGAAGTCATATTCATGCAACTCAGCTGCCTGGTGAGAGACCAGAGGAAACCTGGGCAAGGTTTCAAGCTTTGGCTCTTGGCCAAATCTGCAACATTCTTTGGTCTCTATGTTTCAACACTCAATACCTGAATTAGCCAGGGCTTTTTTTTGTTTGCAAAGTTACACTATTTCTTTGGTACTCTCAGAAGCTGAGAGCAGACTGTGTAACAGATTATAGTCTGGCACACTGTTGAGAGTTGAGCATGTCATCAATAGAAACAGCAGTTAACATAATCCCATCCTTTTATTTCTCTGCTGACTTGAGGAAAGAGCTAGAATGGCTGATATTTTAATCTTTTTTTTACCTACTTAGAATCAAATATTTATAAATCAGAATCCCAAGTGCAATGAAGAATTCAAACAACAGAACACCCTAGGTACTGTTACAATATTTTTGTCTCCTTATGGCAGAATTTCTAACTATTTTGTAAAACAGCCCTCTAGCCCAGGTATTAGAGAACACTGGCTTTCAGACTCTCTCAAGCAAGGCTGTATCACATCAGTATTCATACAGACAAAACATTCTTCTTTAGTATGCTCACTAGCAGTTGCTTTGTCTTATGCTGGGGCTTTTCATCTTTAGCCTTAAATTCCAATGAACAAGAAACTGGCATGCTACCAGTTTACTCTAGAATGCCTCATGGGGTTTTGGCTAGGTAAGGAACAAATATCATCTCATACCTCTAACAGTCCAAATGAAATTTCTTTTTTCTTTCTTTCCAGTTCTCAAGTGTCTCTTGGCCAGCTGAAATGGATGAGTAGTTCTAAGGCACCTATTACAGACTTGTCTGAGCTTTGTATGATGAGATTTCTTTTCCTGCAGGTAAACTCTGCAGCATCCTCAGAGGTGGGTCACTTAAGCTGTCTACCCAAATTCCTCTTTTCGTCCATTACAGTAAAATAATCATCACAAGGAGTTCTCTCTTCAAAGATAACGTCATTTAAACTGAGGCAATCCAATTTCTTGGCTCTGCCTTCAGCACATAGGATATTTTCCCAGACTGCTCTTATTTTACACCCTTGCTTACCTAAGTCCTTTGGATGTTCAGCACATCTTATGCAGAAGGCAGTGCTAAAACTTTTTCTTTGTTTTCAAGCTAATTATTTAGGTCCTGCACTACTTACAGCATCTTATCTCAGCATTTTCCAAGTTGATCAGCAGCTTCCATGTCTCCTTTATTTCCTGGAAAACTTTCTGGGTCATGACAGCCAGGTCACTGAGCACCTCGTCAATCTGTCTCGCTCTTACAGAGAGAGAACTCTGTGATTTGGCTTCCACATCCACTCAGACACTTTAAATTGTGGGCTCAACAGAGTTTTTATCTCCCCTGACAAAACATTGGAGGTCTCCCAGAAGAGACTGGGAAAGAATATTTTAATTCATTTTTCAAAATCTAATTTTCTGTCTCATTTCTTGGACTTCTTACAGCTTTTTTTTTTTTTTTTTTTTTTTTTTTTTTTTTTTTTTGCCTTTCAGTCCTCTCAGCATCTCTGTAACAGTTCTGTTTGGGCTTACTGGGAATATCACCTCAGTAACCTTCTTCCTGGAAGCTCTCTTACTCTGACACCAGCACACCAAAATTTAGCCTTCATCTAATGGAGAAAATCATAGGGTGTCTGTGTAGGTTGAGTGCCTCGGGTAGCACTTTCATTGTTCCATATGTTATGGCCTTTAGAGGTTACTGAAGAACAGGGATGGGGTTAGCAAGGTCTACTATTGTCCAAGTGGACATCTACCTGTCCAAATACCTGCCTCCTGCCTGTCACTAACATAGTACCCAAGCAGCAGGCTGGCTGTGGAGGGCATCAGCACACAAAGCCACAGCCCAAAGTTACTAGGATACATCCACACCTTCTTTACCTGCCAATTCCCTCTCTGCTGGTAGCTGGAGAATGTAGAAGTCATTCCATAAACTCTACATCATGCCTCGGCTGCGATGCTGCTGCTAAGGCACCTGTAAGGCTGCCTCCTGTCTGGCACAAGGCAGAGGCTGCTCATCTGCAGGGCAGCCTTTCTGTTTGGTGTCAGATAAATCCTCAAACAAACAGTAACAAAACCACTCCACACACCACACTAAGCATTCCCAAACAGAAAGAAATATTGCACTAGTCTAAGGACTAGCTCTTGTCTGGATCAGGGCCACACGATATTAGATATTGGAAGGAACTAATTGAATTCTAATTGCCTACAATTCCTATAACACCACAAACTACAAAGCACTCAAAAACTGAGTACCTCACCTTTCTGATATTGATAAATTAGGAGATGTGTTGGCCAATTGCCATCTATTTGCAACAGTGCAGGTTATACTCCACTTTTAATATAGAGACCCCATTTTCCTGTAAAGCAAATTTCAGTTTGCCTTTCCTGAACATGGGCAATCATAGTTATGTAGAGATCCTAAATAAGATCTAACCACTAAGAGACATCTTACAGCTTGAATTTTCATGCTGGAAACAGATCAAGACATCAGTGAGATGCTAAAGAGGAGGTATTATCAAGGATCTGTATATTTGACAACCTAAGAGGAGATAAAGCCCTGGACTAATGCACATGTCCCTCTTAACTGAAGTCTCTTAAGCCCCATTTTATCCATTGCAAAAGAAAAAAGCAGATACTTGATTAGAGGCTAGACAGAAAGAAGTGGAAAACCCAGCCCATATTTATTCCTTTGTTTCCCTAAAGTAGAAAGACTGAAAAGACTAAAATAGTTGGGTTTTGTCACTTTCTGCTTGTTTAACCCTTTGCTGCTAATGGATCAGGTCAATCTAAGTAGGCTCAGGAAGAACAGCAAGCTGCATTTTGAAATAATTTTTTTGTTGATGTTTGTTTATACGTATTTTTCATTTCCATCTTGTCCATGCAAATTTTTGTGCTGCTTTAACTAAGGACCAGATGCAGCAAAAGAGATACAAAAACACACATACAGAAGGATTCTATCTATGCCAGGGCAACATCCAGTTCCAATGCCTGTAATCAAAACTAATGTTGGCAGAAAATTTACACTCAACTAGTAAATATTAAACTGTACTTAGTACAGACACAACAGAACTGTTACACAACTCTTTAGCTTACAACTATTGTTTCTACCAAAACACTCAATTTCAGCAATTATTGCCTAAGTATTTAATGAAAATTGTCTCCGTTATCATCAGTACCAGGGTGCTTGATATCTTCTAGATCCCTTTCCTTCTCAATCCTAGATGCAGTAGTCAAAGCATTTCCTCAATGCTGTCTGAGGGCTGTAATTATGCTCTGCCTGTGCCTAAAAATCTCATGCCCAGTCCATTTAATTTCCCTGACAATCTCTCATGAGGCACAAGTCTGTTTCCCTCACCAAGCTCATTAGTATCTATTTCTGCTCCAGCAGGTAGATCTCAGACTTCCAGGGCCTTTTACTTGAAAGAATATTTTATTGGCAACTGTGTACAAAGAGAAGGATTATTATGAATAAAAGATTAAAGGAAATCAGTGGCTATCGACCATTCAATAAAGGTACCAACAGCTATACCAGCAAAACTTTGTAGTGCAAATCTGACATAAATGACTATTTGAACCAAATTTGAGAAAGAAGTGGGTTTACATACTAACATGCAATTGATATAGTTAAACAATACCTATTTTACTGACACACTGATGTCTGCATAAAGGTGACAGCTACTGCTAGTTATGTATGTTTAAAGTACCTATTCCTTATAGATTTCCTTCTACACTCAGGTTTTATCAGTATGCCAGTTTTATCTTTAAAGAAAAAAAAATTATATCTTTATCTACAAAATTCATAGCACCACACTATATTAGGATCTGCTCTTTAATGGATTTGGGTAAGATCTAACTTAAATGAAGTAGTTAGAAAGACCAGGACAAACACCTTTTCCCTCAGCTACAGAACACAACATTGTCCAAGATTTAGTCATACTTTGATAGGTATTCTGTCTCTGCCCAGAAGACTAACAGAATTTCTTCCAATAGATATATTTGCATCTCAATATATGTCTTTGGAAACACTTGGTAAGACTTTAGTGGGTTTTTCTAAATGAAAAATTCTCTGTATGTCTCAAAAGTATGGCATACTCTTGCATTTAAGGGTTTGTTAGATAGTATAATGCAGCTCTGTCTCTGAATCGTAAATAATTTTAAAAAACCATCTCACAGAGGAATTGTAAATTCAGATGCTGGAAGAGCTACTAATTCATATAGGAAGAGGAATGACTCATCTTTTGTGAAAAATTATCTCAATGTATTCATCCAACACCAGCCTCATATCTGTCAGGCTTAGAGAATTTCTGGGAATCTAAAGAGCCTGACATTCCTGTCAGCTCCAACAGCGTGTACCCTTAATCAAGATATGCACACATACATTGATGAGACATCATTCCTGTCAACTGATCTGAGGGTTCGCCTCCAAAGAGGAGCTATTCCAGAACTCAACAAGGGTGTGAATGTAACCTGTCCACACCAGGAGCTTGCATTGAACTGGTATCCTGTGGTAGCTCTTTTATCCTTTTTCCCCTTTAACCAAGGACAAATATGAAATCAATTGGTATTTTGCTGGTTTTTATCAGCTTGAAGTCACATTTGATGTCTTATTTATGTCCAGCTCTAGATTTTAATAGGATACTTTATGTGGTACATTGGGGGAAAATACAGCACTTACACAAAAAGAAAAAAATTAAAATAATATCTTCAGATTGATTAAGACTCAATAGATTTAGAACAGTAATAGAAGTGAGAACATGAACAGATATATTTAATTGAAACATATCACCTATGGTGTTAAAGACATTTGCAGCAGTACAGAAAACACATTGAAATAAAAGACTGAGAAGTTTTACTGGGGATTACATGCAAAACGTTTGCTGATTCTGTTTCTGGATGGCTCACAGGCTGCAAGTACTTGTGAGGAGGCCAGCCTTAGAACAGCTTGAAGACTAACCTCCTGTATATCTTTTGCAACCTTTTAGATTGCTCCAAATATAAATCATGTGCAGAAAAGCCAGCAAAACCACAACAATTCCTGTGCTTGTTTTCGGGAGTATTTCTTATTCAATAAACTCTGAGAACTAGAACATGAAAGATGGTAATTTAATAACCTGAATCTATGGGCCTGGATTTTCTTCCTCCAGAGAAAATTAAAAGGAGACAGGGCGTTGCATACATCCCTCCCAGTCTGGATACTCCTATCTATGGTGCACATTCACCCTAAAATAGAGGCAGACAGCATAAAATGCCTGGAACGCTGTCTGTCTGCTCTTTTTCCTTTGTAATTATTTTCTTGCACTATCTGTGATGAGATGCAAGTGACAGTCTCGGTTTCAATCTGGAATGTCACTTTAGAAATCCCAAGCATGACAAGTTAATTCTGCTATACAGAACCTCTGCCGAATGCTTTGCAAACCCCTCAAAAATAATCTCTTTTATGTGTGCCTTGGCAGGGCAGCCAGGCAGCAAGGCAAGGGGAATACAGTCAAGATCACCAAGAGCCCTACAACCAAACATATAAACTTTGATGAGTTTTAGAAGGCAAAAATTAGAATAAACATTGGCCATCCCTCTTTACTTAATTTAGCTCTAAACTACACAGTGAAATAGCATAAGTTCCCTACATATTTCAGGAGTTAAGAATAAGTTTTTTCCTCAGACTTGTTCATCACGATTTTGCTCATTGAACATGCCTTACAGATATTTAAGCCTACATGATGAAAAATTATCACAGTTCTTACCCAACAGAATGAAACTACTATAACTCAGCAACTGCACTGAAGCATAGGAAGTAAGATTAACTATTATTTTCAACAACAAAACACAACCTCAGAGGCATAGTAGTCACAAAAAAAAAAAAAAAAAACAAGATAGCAGGCATACCACAATGCAAGTAGCCACCTGTGTCATTATAAAGTTCCTCTCACAAGTTTCAACCTGCAGTAACTCAGTCTGAACAACTGCTACAAGAAGATCCAACAGCAAATCTATGCATTCAGTCTTTCCCTGAGCACATTGGTTAAACCACTTAGGATCATACAGACCAGCTAAACCTGAAGATTATTCTCAAAAAATAAAATATATATAACTAAGTTTATTTCTTGTGTATGGTTTAAGTTGGAGTAGAGAAAGAGTGGGAAGAAAAAAAAAAAGCAGGAGCTAAAGATTCTGAACAGCATGGAAGCCAAGTAAATTGCCATCTTTTCCTCATAAGCTCAAGATAACACCCTCCCACCTACAAGGCAGAGACAAGTTCCTCTTAAATAGGACTAAAAGGACATGTGCAACCTCTGGTTGCAGTGCTTGGCAAATGTGAACAGAGTAAAATGTCACAGGCAAGGATTCTGCAGTGGGGCAAGACAAAAGAGATGGTAGGAAACCTACAAGTGTTGATAAAGTTGATAGAAGAAACAGTCTATAATTCAATGTATTTATAATTTCAGTATAAAATGTCAAGTTTAATTTATACACTTCTAGTTTCCTCCTAACATTCTAAATATCAACAAGCAATTTTAAGATGTCATGAATGCTGATAAAAATATCATAATAAAGCATCTTCTTTTTTAAGACCAGTCATGCAGGTTTCATACACTTCAGGTTAGACTCTTGAATTCAGGCTTTACAAAGAATAAAAAGGTATTTTTTATTTCTTGTCCAAAAGCACCCCATAAAATATAGCCTCAGTGTAAATAAAAGGCAACCTCTCCAAAATTTACAATATAAATCAGCATGAAAGCAAACTTAAAAAGCAAACACCATTTTATTCTTAGGCACATCATATCTACTCAGATTATCTCCTTTGATTTAATTAGAATTGTATCTTTTTTTGCTGAAATAAGAACACTGGAAAGCATGGCTAATTATCTTTTGATTTTTCTATATTTTTATGGTGATGTCTTGTAAACACAAAGATCATGGCAGCAAACATGGAAAAGATTAGAACAGTTCATGCTCCTTCCACACAAGATAAATCTGAGTCAGTAAAAATGCATGAAAAGTTACAGTAGGTTATAAGAACTCCATGAAGGGGTTATTTGAGCTCGTTTTTGATATAGAAAATGATCATTTTTCACATCACTGGCCAATTAAATGAGTTCAAACAAACCTCTCATATCCTGGGGCAATGCAAATTTGCAAGTAAAAAAATAGTACTCAATGTTAGAAATCCAAAGTAGGAGATCAAAGGCAAACACATAGCAATACCATAATGCAAATGAGGTTTTGCCTGGGAAATAAAAAGCTCTGCAAAAAAGTCCACGACAGCAGAATTCCTAGAGCTCAGAGTCCTATAAAGCCAGTTAGCAGGGTTTGACTCATCTTCTTTGAGAACAAAAGCCTGACCCAGAGGAAAAGAGCTGTGCTCTTGGAGAGGCAGTTTCAGCTCCCCAAAGTTTGAAGCTTTTGAAATGCTCAACTTCCGCTAAAATATTATCTAAGGTTTTTGTTGTTGTTGTTGTTCATTTTGAAGTGATTACATCCTATCTGCCCTGCAGAACAAGAACAATAACAAAAAATTCACTAAAATAAGCAACCTAAGGAACAGCAGAATTTTTCAGTCAGAATAAAGACCTAGGGGTCCAAGAGCCTACAAGGAACCACAGTACATTATTCCCTTATTTTAGGCACTCTGACAGCCATCTTAATAAACAATGCTTTACTTTGGTAAAGAGTAAGGTATCAAGGGAAAATGGATTAAATGGATTAAATATTCCATTGAAACTCTGAGGCAGAAGTTACAGTTATTGAAGGCCCCAGTTATTTATGTTTGTTCCCTCCTGTAAAATCACCCAAGGACTTTTGACTTGCAAGCCTTCCAATTTGTCAGGGTAACAAGCTATCACCATTCACTGGTTATTGTTTGCTCTCACTTCCAGATACTTTATGGAGATAAGCTGTTTGTAATGCTGAATTCTGATGGCCTTGGATCCCACAGGAGTCTGTGTAGGAGCCCATATGGGCTCTAGGAGGCTCAGCTTAGACTTGGGTGAGCATTGATGTTGTCAGAACACACAGCTGCTTCGATTAAGGCTCGGGTCTCATTGTTAGTCCTAGAGGAGACACAGAGGTCACCCGGAGTCAGACAAGCACAAAGAAGAGAAGAGGCTTCCCTGCAAAACACACAGCCCTAAGGTCTCTGCAGAGGAGGTGAACTAGGAAAACTACAATGTACACAAGCCAGTACAAGGGGCCAGGTGGGCAGGGACAGGAGAAGAAAAGGGAACAAATAGGTGAGGTTGTCTCTACACAATGAGGTAGGCTCAGCTCTCCAACAACACAATTTTAAGCGAGTGTTCTGCAACAGAGGAGTTTTCAGTTTTTTCAGACCTACATCTCCGTGTAATTTGCAGGTGAGATTTGGAGATTTTATTTCCACATACTTCACTTGAATGTACTTGTGAATTACACTTCCAAGTCCACTCTTTTCACAATGTTAGCATAACACACAGGTGTACCCACAGGCCCAGCTCCAGCTAATCGCTGAACTATTCCTGGCACATCCCCAAGCAGCAGTGACTATAATGAACAACAGCACAGACACGATAGCTCTATCTTTCTGGCAAGAGCTCTGAAAGCTCCAGAAACTCATCATCACTAATGCAAACCCGAGAAAGGAGGGAAATATGTTTTCACTAAGCAGCAGTCTCACTGGGGCCACCACTTATTATAAGATTCACAGGAGCTTAGAAAACTTACTCTAATAAAATAGTCAGTAAAGACTCATACAGGACAAACGCATCAAAGCAAACAGAGAAGCAAATAGCCATTTTAACTACACTGGTTCATGACTTTTTAATATTTTTTAAATTGTTTTGCTGCTAATTTTTGATGTAATAATTAGGTTTGTGAAAAAATAAATAGGCCTGGGGGCTGTTATTTAAGAGATCTTAAGCTGATTTAAATTTTAAAGCTTGGGGAGTTAGCAGTTTCATATACAAAGAAAAAGGACGCAACCTCAAATGTAGCATCAAAAAATTCAAAATTCAGCAATACAAAGCAGCAATAAGATTACTTGAAACCCTTTCTTTCACTTAAACATTCCTGCAGTTCTTGCCATCAAGAAGTGCAGCTGTAGTCAGCCCTGCAGCAAGAAGTATAAGACTTCAAAGCTTATTTTTCAAAGGCCTCTCAGTTTGTTGTTGACAACGGTGTTTTTGTTTCAACTCCAGAGGTCCTTATAACAAAAAATACTAAGATATGGGTACATATATGGGTATCCTTGAATTCAGACTAATATCAAATAAAAGACTGTTTTATACAGTAACTATCAACAGGCAAACCACAGTATCATTTGAGGTGATGGGGAGCTCAGGGCTCTAACACAGAGGCTCAGGGCTGTAACACAGAGGCAATAGTAGATAGTACTGGAAAACTGCCATTTAAATAAAAATTATCTTTGTAAGGCTAAAATGTAACACACCTCTGATAAAACTTTCCCTTTAAAATCTTCTTTATTTGCGCTCCCTCCCATCAACTCCCCTCCAGCTTCAGTGTGTCCCCCCTCGTTGCTGATGGGCTGTATTTCCTCTTACCAATTGCAGGTCCTGTGCTGCTGCAGCTCTCCTCACCATGCCAAAAACCATTCAGAGTGCACCGAGTCAGCACTGCTGACTCCTACCTCCCACTTCTCCCCCGAGGGAAATCACTCCTAACCACAATCTCCATTGCCTGAAGATCAAGATACGTGGTAATTACCTTTGTTGTGACTTCCACCCCCACTTGCAGTGTCTGGGATAAAGTTTACTGCCATGACAAGTACCCGCACAGTCTTGAGGTGTGTCACAATGCCTGACAGGTTAAATTAACAGTGGTGGTGGGAAAAACATGCTATCAGAGATACACAGCACTGAAATAGGGCAGCTTTGAATCAGCTCTTAAAATTAGAAAGCCTGATGAGTAAAACCAGTACATTAATACCTGTTATTTGGAAAAGCATGTATCTAGCAGTTTTTAGAAATAAAGCTGTGACTGTAAAGACAAGTGCACCTGTACAATACATACTCTACATCTACACTGTTAAATGCTCATACACAGCATGCCTAGGAGTTGTCCCAAATATTGGGAGCACACCTGTACAGTTCCTGGAAAACAAGGTCCAAGTTCTTCCACATGGAATCAGAATGCAAATCTGTCATAGTCTCCCATCTGTCCCACAATAGTCTTCTCAGTAAGGACAAGAACAATGAAACTTTCTGTTCTTGAACCTCCTTATGTTATACCAATTTTGAGGCTTTCATACAAGGAGTTACACAGACTTTAGCCTACAATACTGATGAAAATAATCTTTAAATGATTTGACAGTATGGCTTAGAATTATTTTAATTTACTTCTTTTTTCTATTTTGTTTTAGTAGCTTGTTCAGGAGATAATGAAGGCATGGAAATATTAAAGGGTCTCTGAATTTCTAATTGCACTGGCATTCAATTCTGCCTATGATCTGATCCTCTCTTAATGCTGCTATAGCCTGGATACCTCCTAGATTAGCAGGTTTCCCTACATGTCAGAACACTACTGCTGACCACAAATCCTTGTCTATCATGCTTTCTAAGTGTCAGATTTTTTTAGTCTCCCTATTGCATTCTTTTCTCCTGATGTATCAGGTCAGCTTTCTCCCAAACCTGGAGTATAACATATAATAACCATTTTCTTGATCCCAAGTGTAATTTTACACTACAGTTGTTAACTCTTCATAGTCTGTCTTACTCCTTAGTTCCTTCCTAGTCCAACTGCTGCATCAGCTATCAAGCCACTGCTGTATCTCAGAACCATCATCCACCAAGCCAAATCATCCTCACAGCCCTTTCAAATATCATCTCAAAGATTCCAGACTAAGCAACACCTCTTTCACATTCATCAGCAATCTTGATGCCCTGTACTATTCTTCTGCTTGTTGTATTGAAATTTCCATCTTTCCCAAGGAAAACAAGACATAATACAAAAGCCTTATATACAGCCTGAAGGCAACTGAACGTGTTCCCATAGGCATGATTTTTAACAATTCTTTTTTTGTATTTCTAATCCCACTGGGGAAAGTAAAAATATTTTTTGAGCCTGGAATATCCTTATGTTTAGTTTTTAACATGGACCAAACCTTAGGAAGGCAAAAAATAAGAAGTGATAAACCTGGCTCAGTGAAGCTGGTTTAGCACATTTGACAACTTTTGAGATGTCCTACTACTGTATATGTAGATTAATGCCCTTTTTGAGGAAAAACAAAGGTCATTAAGGAAGGAGAAACTGATACCAACAATTTGGGATATAAAGCTCTGTGGATGCAAATCCCAAGAAATCTGGAGAATCAAACATCTAGATTTAACTTTTCAAACAGTGCCAGACAGGGTGAAATGCTTCAACATCTTGAAAGTAGCTCTTGTGGGCATCTGAGTGTCTCAGAATTGCCTTTCTGAAATTCTCAGCCTCAGTGAACAGGCAAGCTTGCTAAGCACTTGCTAAAATATTCAGAGGAGATAACGGCCCCACTGCTGATGCCTAGGTGCAGATTTTCCCTAATTCTAGTTTTGGAAGACAGTATCTTTCTATAGAATTGCTACAGTTCATTCTTAATGTTAAAATGGTCATGGGTTTTACTGGTAATATCATTGTTAGTACCTAGACTTCAACACTAAAAAATAAATTCAAAATTCACCATCTGAGACACTTACTCATCCCTTCATGAAGACCAGCATCTTCATTGCCTAAAGCAGCACTTACAGTTATAGCTCCATCATGCACGTTTTACACACACACAGACACATCCCCTGCTTTTGCTGGTACACATTAATCACTTTCACAGCATAAGGTGCTTTCCCACCCCAACTTTCTTCAGCTGTATGGTCTAAGGAAATTTAAAATAATAATAAAAAAAAAAGAAACATGAGAGCGAGCAGCTCAGACCAGAACTCAACATCTATCTGAAAATTCAGTCTTCTCAGATTTGCCCAACTGAGTGATTTGAGCTATAGAAATGACAGATGTTATTGCAGGCTAAGTTTCTTGCAGTATCTCAAATACGTCATGAATTTTGAGAACTTGCCTGGGAAAAATGACAACTCTGAAAGTTACTTCAATCACCAGGTTGTACCCAGAGTTGTCTGGTTGTAGAGGGGGCTCTACCTCCAAGACCCAGAACAAACAAGATGCAACTAATTATTTACATTCTGGAATTCAGTCAGAGACATATGACTTGCAGTAGCTCAAGGCATAGAAAGAAAAAAAATCCCACAAAAAAACAGAAAGGAGGAAAGCATGCAGCTGCAGCAAAATGCTGTCTTCAACAGGAATGTGAAGACTGTAACTTATTTGGGAAAATGACTGATTCAGTAGCATAGAAAAAGGCTAAGGAAGCCTAAGGATTTTCTCTATGGTATTCAAAGTTATTATTTCAGGCTCCTAAAAATGCAAAAAACCCCTTTTTACTGTTAATATGCAACTCATACTTTTAAGATATCCCAGAAATATCTATGCATGTATGCATATTTTTGTGCATATATATAGACATATACATATAGATAAATAGATGATATATTGAGTAGAAGCTATTTTTATGAAATTCAAAGAAAACTATAGCCAGTTTAACAGTTAAGGAACCACAAAACATACAGGGTCCTTCATGTATAAACATACTCAACAATTTTTGCTACCTTAAGATATAACCTGAATTCCTATACTAAGGAACCAAAAATGGAATAAACTACAGAATTCATATTTTATCTGCCTCAACTGAAGACAGGCTTTAAAAGGACACAGTCCAGGCAGTTGGATATTCCTGTCCCCAGATTAACACTAGCGTGTTGTGGGCAATAACGAGGCAAGTCACTGCCTCAGAGTTGCAAATTCCTCTGAAGAGCGTTATCTGGCAAATACATTATTCATTCCCTAACTTCAATCAGAATTAGTTCAGTCATCACGTCCAGCAAAATTTTTTCCTGACAGGGACAAAGCAAACAGAGCCAAAATAAAGAAGGAGCACCAGGGAAGCCCAAGCTCACTGAATTGCAGTGATGAAAAATGGCAGAAAGATTTAAATAAGAAAGGCTGGCATATAAATCGCTGTAATGTCTTATTTAAATTCTGAAAGCTTACTGATGTTGTTAAAGCACTGCAGTATTTTGTCTAGCACTGAGGAATAGGATTTTTCTTGGACTTTTGGGATTTTTGGCTATTTGGTTCTGGCAAAATACAGGCATTAAACAACAGATCACTGTCCATTCAATTGTTGAATGGGCATGCTCAAAAGCATAGAATCACAGACCAAAGTAACTTGTCCATACCACCTAGGAAGTATAAAGGTGATATTTCAAAGTAGATCTTTTTTTGTGACTCTGCCTTAAAATGTTCTTTTCCTTGTATTGTAATCTTGTAGTTGAGGCATTACTAACATTCAAACACAGTAGCATTACTCAGCTACAGCTTTGCTATTGCAATTATTATTGCTCAGGTAGAATTCAAATTATTTCCATTGGTATTATTGCATCTAAAGTAGTTTTCACCATTTAGAAATTACTTACAGAGCTTACTTTTAATTGCCTTAGAGAAATTAAGGGAAGCAGAAAAATAAATAGGGCATAATTATCGTAATGGGGAATATTGTTTATGCAGTACTAAATAATATTTAAATATAAAATGCTTTATACTACTAAAATAAAACTCACTATAGCAAACTCTGCTGCAGATATATTCCCTTCACTAGGCTAAGTCCAAAAACATGTAATTTACACAAATGAAGAAGTACTAAAGGTATACAATTAAAAATAAAGAGCACTATATAATGGCTTTGTACATCTAACAACCCCCAAATAAGCCTTTACACAAGAACAGGATAGCACTTACTCAGAAATAGCAATGTGAATCAATAAAATGGGTGTTTTTCCAATTTATCTTGCACACCTCTGATTTAAGTAGGAATACTATTAAAATCATGAGATAGTCAGGGGAAGAACATACTTAGAGATAAGCTGGAGATGTCTGTAGACCATCCCCCTTTTTGTTGACTATTTTAACTCTTCTCATTTTATGGTACTTAAATTGGCTGAGGAAAGTTGAATTCTCACCTACCTTGAGCAGGGATATAAACCAGAAATCCCATTCATCCTTTTCGACTTTTTGTCTCACAGCTGTCTTGAATTTCTTCCTTAAGCACAATACCAGAAGAGGCCATTGGGCCAACAATTTAACCTAGATGTTTCATAATTAGTCTGACTTTACTCACCTTGTGAGGAATGAGACAACTCTTTGTAGAAATTAAAACAATTTATTAAAACAGAAAAAATTGAAAAATTGCAAAAAAAACCTAACAAAATATAAAAATTTGGGATCCAGATGGCTCGAGAGATATGCCCCAGGAGCGCAGGGATTCAGGAACTTTAGGCTTAAGACAGCTCTGAACCTCAGGTAGAGGAAAAAATAAACTTGCAGTTTAGGCTGGTCAAAAAGAAATCTATTTCTAAAAGCCCCTAGAAAGGGGTAGGCTTCTCCAGCACTGCCTTAGCAAGCTGGAGAGGAAGGGAGAAGAGAGTGGGCGTGTCTTCTCTTACACTTTTATAGCTTTTGCTCCGCCCACAGTCCGCCCACAGTCCACCCCCCTGGTTCAAGGCGGTTGGTGTTTTCCCCTTGACAGACCACCTCTGTCCACCAATGGCTCTTCCTGGTCAGAGGGGTGATATTAGTTGAGATAAGGGTCATGTGCTTATGGGGCTGAGCTGTTTGTTGCAACCGGGGTTTTTAAAATCTGCCTTGAAACCAAGATACAAGTAAAACATAAAAAATACATCCAACACATCTTAAAACACTTGTAAAAGTATACAGTAAACACAGAAAGACCATAAAAACTTGATTAGTGTACCTGGACTGATGGATTGATTTTAACATTCAATTTAAAAAGATTAAGCTCAAATTAATTAAGGCACTTAATATGCAAAGACCAAGCACAAATAGGGATTTCATGTATGACACACCTGAACCCCATTGGGATTTAGCCAAATTCAGCTGTGTGCCATCACTGAGGAACAGCAACCACCAAGTTCTCCTACCCAAGACAGCTGCATGACTGGGTGCTGGTTAGGTGAGATTTACAGACAGGAGTCCAGCTGGCAAACCACCTCCATAGTGAAGGGAAAAGCAAATATTGGTAAGGCCCCTACCCATCTCACCTGGAAGCAAAGTCCTTCCCAAGTCCAGATCTTATGATTACATCATGCAAACAGATTTCAAACAGACTAAATAATCTTAGAAATTTTTTTCCCTCCAGTTGCTCTTGTATATCTTCTTGAAGTTTGTAGAAAAAGACATAACAAATACAAAACCCTAGCAAGCAAACAAAAAATAATATGACTGTCTAGTTGAATTTGAGGGGAAGGAGGAAGAAATTCTTTCTTGACTATACAGGAAATCTCTCTCAGCTCCGAAGTGTGAGTCAAACCTACAACTACTATAACTTCATGTGTTATGAATGTGCCAAACATCATACGCCATTTTTACTGTCCCCAATACACATGGAGACTGCTCATTGAAAAAGCCCCAAATTTTTAGGCCAGAAAGGGTTGCTGCAGTCTTGCAGCATGACACACAATGCATACAAACTCAGATGCAGGCTTTTTTTCTTCAGATAGATTAAAGCTTTGTTTTTTTGAAGTTTGGGATTAAAAAACGAGTTAGTTTCTCAGATTTCACTTTCCCAGGTCAGCCATTCTTGTATTTAAATTGCACTCACAGATAGAAAGGGTACCTTAGGTTGGCTTTTTCTAATTTCAACTTACAAGAAAGGCTTTATAATGAACACTTACACAGCAGATAAGGGAGCATGAACGGGTTATCATAGAAGAAGGTAAGGTGTTCACTTCTGAAACAATAACTTTTCTTATCCCATGGAACACGTGAGGCACCTTATCTTCAGAGAGAAGGCTGCCAGCCACTTGCCACTCATCCCTTGGCAATACTCTTCTCTCTGCACACTTTTATCCTCTCCCCATTCACATACCACAGGAAGGTCTCAAGAAGTAGCTTGTCCTATTTTCCATGTGCAAGCTCCCAGATAGCCCTGCACTATTTCCACTTCTAGTTTTACAAGAACGGAGATTTCTCAGGGTGCCAGGATTCAAAAGGTTGTCTGTGCCTCTAACGGGGTAAAGCGCTACCCACGCCTTTGCTTTCTTTGCCCTTCATTACTGATGGAACAAGTTCTGACAGCCCATTCCCATCAGATGGTGCAAACTCCACTAAATTACACTACCATATCATATTTCCTTATGTATTTGAGTTTCCCAGAATGCTCCTGTTGCCTTCTAGCATCAGTACAGAGGCAATTTAAAAGATATTCCTTACACACGCCTTTGTGCCAAATTAAATGATATAACGTATGTGAGAAGATTTTCAAGGAGATGTGCTGAGAATTTGAAATCGGTGCAAGATCTGAGAAAGAAAATTCATGAAGTAGTAAGCACTGGAAGGTCACTTGGTCAAAGAAAATTTTCCATTTCCTTGCAAGACACCAGACACAGTCAATGTTTGGGAGTGCAAGAGAAAGCACTTATTAATAACTTCCTAACTTCTGTAGTCTACTGTCGCTGTTGTCCCCAGGGACAGTGATAATCATGACCTGAATTCAGGTCCAGGATGAAGGGGATTATTTAATTAATTATCACCTCATTTATATAACTTGGTTCACAATAAAGAAATGACATTATTGGCTGCTTGACCATACACCTCCCAGAGTGATTGGCTGAATGCTACGACGCCTATTTCAAAATATTTTCTTCAGTGAACCAAAACAATACCCACTGCATTCTCACAACAGCCTGCACCTGCAAATAGTTTACAAAACCATCTTTCACTGTTTCTCAGCTAAAGCATGAGAAAGGAAAACTTCACAAAATGCTTTAGCAGCTGGAAAATTCTTCTGCTCCTGCTTTTTAGCATCCACAGTCTACAACTCAACTTTTACAGCCGCATTAGAAGTGCAGAAAAAAAGCAGCGATAAGCTGTTCTAAAGGATATTTTTATGAAGAAATCTTTCAGTCTTTCCACCACTGTCAAAATTCAACATCTTCTGAAATCCACAGAACACACTTGTAGAGGTTTCTTCCTAATTTCTACTGCAAATCTCACCAGTAATTCCATACATAACTTCTAGTTGCCAGTTTTTCTCAAAAACTTGGGTTTTAATTAATTTTTTCCTTCATGAATACATCAGGAGCATCCTAATTTCATTGTTTTTAATGAGATATTCTCACAAGAATCACTGGACCACACTTCACAGGTTCTGACCACTTAAAAAAAAACAGCACACCGATTTTGTGTATTATCTCCTACACATATGTTATCTAAGCCTAAGGGCCCAAAATTCTTTTATATAGTCTCTTGGAGATGAACATTCCTCTCATGAGGATACCACTCCCTTTTGAACTATTCCATGTGTAGCCATACATAGAGGACCTTGCATTCAACTCTAAGAATGGCAGGACTTGATTTGGATTTTTTTAACACCCCTTTGTTCTGTTGTAAACTTGTACCTAATTAAGGGATTGACAAAAATCAAGTCACCAGCTTCTTTGGAGCTTTCTCTTTCTGTTCTAGAATTAATAAGTATTCAGTCAAAAGAAAAAAAGGTCTCCCTAGTTTTGTACAGTTCTTTTCAATCCACTGAAATTAATTATAATCAAAGACATTCCGTAGTCTCTTTCTGGCAGTGTCTTTGAAAGCAGAACTCTTTAGAAGTGACTGTCCTCCAAATCCTTTCTTGGAGCAGGTAATGGTCCTGCCTTTCTGGGTCTTGCAAAGGTATACATGTGCATTTCAGTTAGGAGATGTAAGTAAACTAGAGAAACCTCAGCATTTTACAGGTTTCTCCAATCTATCCTAGGTGGGATTGATCCCACATGAAATAATATGTGGAATATCTCTTCCATGATCCCTCAAAGACAGATCAGTAAGGAGAGAATTTCATTGACTTTTTCCTCGGACAATTAGAGGAAACATTTGGGACACAGTTAAAAAGCCAAAGCAAAATTTATTGTTGAGTGAAAGAAATAAGGAGGTAAAAATATAGGACAAAGACGAATTTCAGACAAGATTTGAAAATAGATGAAAGCAGAAAAAAATACAGCTTTTCACCTCTTAGACTCATTTAAGAAACTCTGTGTTTTAAAAAGTACTGAATTAAATAAACCCTGCAGTTAAAAACCCAACATGTTCTGGCTTGAATTTTCTGCAGTCTCAGTGCAATGAAAACAGTAACAAGACTGGTGGAGTTGTCTAGCCAGTATAAAAACATACTAATTTGCAGTATCAGTTGATGATAAAATTACATCTCTTCAGTGTCAAGTTCTGCATACTGGGACAGTGGTTAACCCTGCGGAAGTCAACTACAAAATTCTGCTATGTCCTAAGGAAAGAGCTGGTGAATCATACAGCTACACCAAGGTAAATGGATAAACCCCCAACATGTTCAGTCTGTACTCTGCAGAAAGACTGATGTATTATTCTTTGCTTGTCACATCACACTGCCCTTTTACAGGCATGAAAGCTCCTGGGACCTGTTCCAGAGAGGAAATCCCTGGCAGCTGCTGACTGCTGGTGAGAGGGACTACTGGTGTCATTTGTGAAGCCACTGTGGGGGATGATTCAACTGAAACTTTTTTTTGCATCACTAATTAGAATTGTCCCTGGCCCATCCACTTCTATACAGCAAGCAAACCCCTCTTAAAACGCTCTGTGGTCCTACTCTATGTAACCGTACTTTAGGATTTGCTCCGGTAAAACCATGAATACACGACCATGGGAAGATCTGGAAAATGCCACAAAAGCTACTCAATTCAACATCTCCTTCCCCCTCACATGTTTCCCGGTGAAAGTGCTATGAGAACTGTAACAGCAAACAGTTCCGTATTGTTCCTTACTTTACAGATACTGAACACCCGAGGGCAGAAAGGAATCGGGACCACTGAACACAGACATCCGTTTTCTTGTTAAAAATGCCTTCCACACCGAACTACCTTGTGCCTTTCAGTTTCGGGTGTAAAACCTGTCATGTTGGTTCAGCAAAACGTGCAGCACTTGGAGACCACCTGCCGCTTCCTCCACTGATCTTTTTCCTCACGCAGACCACCTAAAAAAAAAAACCTTATCCATCCAGCATAATCCCCTCCTTCTTGCAAAACGCTCCTCCTTTGAGTCCATATAATTAATATGAACTCAAACACGGCGCTCGCCGTGTTTAAACCACCCCACGTTCCTCGCGGAACGAGGAACGGCGCATAGTGACGGTGGTGCGGGGATGTGCGGGGATGTGCGGGGATGTGCGGGGATGCGCGGGGATGCGCGGGGATGTGCAAGGCGCACCACGCCGCACCCGCTCTCCCTCCGTCCCCCGCAGCCGCCCCCAGTACCCGGCGGGCGGCCCCACCCCAGCCCCTGTTAACAAAGGAGGCCCGAGGGGCGGCAGCCGCCGCTGCCAGCGGGCCCCGCCCCGCCGCCGCCTCCTCCCCAGCCGGGGGCGCTGCCGCCGGCCCCGCGCCGCCTCCTTTCTCCCTGCGCGGCTCCCGCCCTTCCCCGGCGGCGGCGGCGGCTCGGTGCTGCCGGGCGGGGTGTCGGGCGGGGTGTCTCCCGGCCGTGCCCGGATGTGCTGCCCTGACTCATAGCCCGCCGCACGCAGGCTCCGCGCCGTGCCGCGCCCCGCTCCGCGCACACGCCTCCCGCGCCTCCCTCCGCGCCGGCGGAGAGGCGGCGGCTGCAGGAGCAGCAGCAGCAGCAGCAGCAGCAGGAGGAGGCCGCCGCGGCGGCACCATGGGTAAGTCGCCCCAGCCCCGCGCTGTGCAGCTCCTGCCGCCACCCCTCTGTCCCCGGAGGCCGCCGCCCGCTCGTCTCCGGCGGGGCGGGAAGAGGTGGCCGGTGCAACTTTCCCATCGGCCGCCTCCCTCCCAGTGCCGGGGAGGAGGCTCGGGGCTCTGCCGAGCCCCCCCTGGTTCCCCCGGCGCTGCCGCGGCCCCTGCGGCGCAAAGTTTCCGCGGCTGGCGCTGCGCTGCTGCCGCCCGCGCCCAGCCCGGGGAGCTCCCGCACGGCACTCGCGGAGCTGGGGCTGCGTTTGGGGTTAGGGGGAAGATCAACTCCCCGGGTGCCAAGGGGGACTCAAAGCAAGGAGTTATGTAAGGCACCCCCAGAACGCTTTCCCAGTTACTGTTTGCATAATGGAGACAGGTTGGGGTAGTACGTTTAGATTGTTTTATAATCTCTGCTCATTGTTTGAGGAAGACAAGGGTCCTCGTATTTTTCCGTCTTTCAGAGCATTAATCGTGCCTAGAAATGCAGCCATGTTACCTCTGCCTTTTTTGTCTTAAGATTATAAATTAAGTAGTTTTACGCTGATTGGCGCTTGTATGGAGTGTCCAACAAATGCCACAAGAGACCAGGAAGCATGGTATTTGGGTTTTCTTAACAGAGCTGCTGGTGAATTTCTCTTGCCTTCTCCACCTCATCCTCTTGCACAAAGCTACAGCTCTCCCGGTATGAAAGAGCCACCATAAAACAGATTTTCCAGAAATCTGGCTGTAATGTAGATCCTAGGGATGGGTAGGAGGTACCCACGTTGAGCTGCCAGAGACCCAGCCAGTCTGCCAAACGTGATGGTGGGATCAAGGTTGCGGGTCCAGAGGGCAAGGAACTGTGGTTTACAACCAGTCTAAGGAGGTGGCAGCTCCTGAATTTGGCGCGGGGATTTGACATCAGCATTTCCTGTGGCCTTAGGTATATCAGTGGTTTCTTTGCAGATCACATGCATCTTTCACTTCTAACTAGAAGTTTCTATGGAAGGCAGCAGTTGCCATACCTCAGTTTTTCTGGTTGTGAAATGAAGTTAAATGCTTGTTTAACTCCTTTAAAGCACTGGGAAACCTTTGGAGAATGGTTCAAGCTAGAAGCTTCCAGGGTCAGACATGAGGAATAACTGTCAGATTTCATCAGAATTAGTTAAAACTCTAACGACGTAGTGAAAATCTCTTCTTAATGAGGGTTGAAAAGGCAAAATAACAAAATACAGTTTGCCTGTGTTTCCTGTCTCCATTCACAGAGTAAGACTATTAATGTCATCATTCTGGTCAAAGTCTAGTTGTAGCTATTTTGGCTTCCAAAATAACTTCAGGGCATCAGCTGAAACCTGCTCAGAAAAGCTGGTGCAGAATGAGCACATCACTCCTTTTTAGAGGAAACTACACTTCAGTTCCAGGCAAGTTTGTAAATAGCTTGGGAATCTGCTACGTCTTGCTGCAAAAGAGTAGTTATAATTATACTTTCAGGAAGACTGAAATAATTTTCCTGTAGAATCTGTCAGTACCTGTCCATAATTGCCCAGCGAGATTACTTGTGAAAATACCAAGGAAGGGTGTTTTTGGGCTTTTTTTGTTCTTCATGTATCAGGGTCTGATTCCACTGTCTGTAAAATCAGAGCAAACTCTTAAGTAGTCTCTGCAGCAGCTCTTGTGAGTGACAAGGATTGAAATCAGTTTCACCTTGGCTGACAACTGTAATGATTTTTCATGTCTAAGATCTGTGTTTAAGCTTATACAGTTAATGCAGTAGATGCCCTCATTCAGGTTTTAGCTTTCTTTTTGGTAACACATAGCATAAAAGCTGGAAATCCTTAGAATTAAATCAAGGATGAATTTGTTCTTCCAATGGCTTTTATATCTTTCCAGAAATCGTGCTCAACAAACAAGTGTTTGTGGCAGAGAGTGCAGTGATATCTTACGGCTAAACATATGGTCTGTTCTGTATTTATGAAGGTTGGCGTAGTATTAACTGGTTTTGTATACTAAAGATATAACATGGAAGCCCAAGCAGATATATTCTAAGTCCAATCAAAAGATTTCTGTAGTTAAAAATACTTATGTACACATGGATCTGCATTATCTTTATAGTATAGAAATATCTCTTCTGCTACACTGTTTCCATGTGTGTGTTCCTCTGAAGACATTATCATGGCAGTTGTCTTCTCCTGAAGGATAGCTGTTTCCTCTCACTGACACAGGTTCTTTCCAAAATTGTAACTTCTGTTGCTTGCATTTGTAGTTTGTAAAGCTGTGTCTGAGTAGAGTTTGAACACTATTCAACATCTGGCTTTGAGAGGTAGGTTGCCTTAAGCAGTTTTGGTGGTAGAGAACTGTCAATACTTTAGTTGGTGTGTGCACCATCACCACTTTATTTCTGTTGTTATAGAAACACTTACAGGCTTCTACTTTTCAGTTACTGATGTAATGCTTCAGTTTCACAATGAATGGTCCCTTTCCTCAGTTGATTCTTGTTTTTAACCTCAAAAAACACAAGCGGTAAACTCATGCAATCACACTGTATCCAAGAAAATCTTTCCGTTTTAGAGCAGTGGCCTATGGAGGATATTGTAAGCAGGGTGCAATTATTCCTCGGATGTAAATTAATAAAATAAAAATGAGGAGCTCTGTAACAATTTAAGCACTCAGCAGTAATCCATTGAGCCCAAAAGATGGAAAAACACCAGGTATGGGAGTTTGTATGCAGAATACAAATACAGCATACATTTGGTTTTACGGTACTTATCACTTTGTTTGAAGTGTTAGTTACAGTCTGTAATAGTGAAAGCTCATAAAAATATTCTTCCATTTTGAGAGTCCTGGTTTTGTTAGCAGGAAATGGAAGGCAGCCTCTGCTCTAACTTAAGTGTTTAGTTGGGCAACAAACTGCAAAATCAGCCTGCTAGGCTCTCTTTACAATACCTAACATTAAAGGCTCAGTGACAAAAATATGTAAGATTCCCAGTCTGTAATGTACATGGATTTGTTTTAGTACTGTCCGTTCTTGTCAGAACAAAGATTTCTATTACTGCTCTCCTCCCAGATATACTCAATTTTCTCTCCCACTTTTCCTGAAGAATTAGCACATGCAACCAGCCTGCTGGTTGTAAAACACTGAATTCAAACTGAACCACAGAACAGGGTGTAACAAACCAGTGCCTGTCTTCAGGATGATGGTTCATGAAATAGAGAAGGCAGGAGGATGTAAAGCTTCAGGCATGGCTGTGTCCAATATTGCTTTTGGGAAGATAGAGTAGATCAACATGCTTTTGATCGAAAAAAGTGTAATCAGTAGCTTCAGATGACACAAATGAAAATTAATAGAGAAACAGTCTTCCATCTTGAACTCTTTTGCAAGTTTTCTTAAATGAAATGCAAGTCTGACAAACTGCTTGGAGAAGAGTTATGTCAATTGCACAAGAAGATAATTTGTAATTCTTTTAAAGTTTTTGCTAAAACAATGAGACTTTTAACACCAGCAGCATATTAGTTCTAGCCAATCAGAATACACCAGTTTAAGCCAGTATAAAGGGTTGTGTTAGCATTTTTGAAAAAATGAGGCTGCTTTTGGCAAAAGTCTTCTCTTTAAAACATAAACAGAGAGGAAACTGCTTTTAGACTGCATCTCTTGCTTCAGTAATGTTCCTTGAAGTGTGCTTCTAAAGCAGCCAGAAAGGTTAGGTTGCTTCTGACTGACCTTCCTCAATGAATAACTGTTCCTGTGATCAGGCCAGTATTTGTGATCTTCTGTTGCTGTGTGAGGCTGAAACCAACCAATTTTGTCTTTAGGTTAAAGGCTTAATTCAAAGTATGTTTCCTGAGAACAGAAGATTCAGAGTTAGTTTCAGAAGTCTGTGAGGAATGTCTGGCTTTCTTTGGCATCAAACTAAAAGTGGAAAGGGCAGAAGAACAGCTGAAACCTGAAGGAAACAAAAGCAGTAATAATGGAAATGAGAAAGCTACCAAGACAAGAATAGAAGGGAACAAAAATCCCTTAAGGGAAATGCATGAAGGGAGAGAAATACTAGAACTAAAGATGGATGAATAGAACAGCAGAGGACAGAAATAGGAGGAAGAAAGAAGGAGTTCTACTGCATGTCCCTCCCCAAAATATAAAGAAAATAGCTATAAAATCAGATAATTATTACTTTCTGGTTTGGTTTTTTTTTTAATAGTACCAGTTGTATACTGCTGACAGTCCTTGAGAAGACTTGTAATGGTTTTCCAAGCTGGATTATTTCTGGGAGTTCTCAGAATTTAATTATATACAAATAAGTAAAACAAAAAGAAGAGATTAGCATAAATAAGTATTTGTTCAGCAAAAGGGAAAATAATGTCATTACTGTTTGACAGGAGAGAAGGCTATAGAGATTCTTCTGTGGCGTCTGTAAAGGAGGTTGGTTATTTTCCTTTCTTAACTCTGTCACAGGATGAAGTTCATGTTTTAGGATAACAAAGGGACATTAGACTGACCTAGTTACTTATGCAAGAGAAAACTCACTTTTCACTGTTGACTAGTCCACCTGGGTCTGTTCACATGCTGCTCTTGAGAAAATGAGTGTTCCTGCTGTCTTGATACTGTTGAAGGCATTAAGTTTCAGATTCTAACATGTTACCAGATTAAAATAGATTAGGAACTACATCTAAGATTCTGGAAATTAGGTGTCTTAAAATGTTAATATGTGTTCTCCAGCTAATGGAGAATTTTTTTAATGACCGTTTGAATTTTAATTAGACAAGGACCTTTTCCTACTAAGGGATTTTATAAGTAGCAACTTCCACTGCAAGGAGAATCTCCCAGGGCCTCTTTTTGTTAAATATGGTATAAAAAATTGTTTCTATTTACAGATTTTTTTATAATGGCAACCAAATGAAATTTGTTTTTGTAGAGTAAAATGGTCGTTAAAAGCCATGTATTTCTGAATGTTGAAGCTCCTTTTAGTGCAGAAACGTAGCTGATGTGAATTAGAATTTATGTGTGCTCCAGATATGCCTAATAGAATTTGTAAACCCTCTGGAACAAGTGGCTGTGGTTCAAGGAGCCTCAAAGCTGTGCACAGAGCCTGGCAACATTTATTCAGCCTGAGAACTGCATGGCTCTGGCTTAGGGAGCTTTGAAGTTGTGCAGAAACCCTGGTGATCTCATGTGGTTCTTAAGCTATAGTTCAAGTAGATTACAAAGTTGGCAGATGCCCAGAAGAATTTGTCAAATCTATAAACCAGATAACTGCTGCTCATTTTATCTCCAGGTAGAGGACAGAATTTAGTACATGATGCTTTGGGACTTGCAAATAAATAAAGCATGCCTTAACTGTACAAGTTTAAGTGGGCACGGGGAAGGTATGTGTCTTAGAAATATCCCTGACATGAAGCACTTTCAGATACATCTTCACAAATTATGATAAGAAATGTCAGTGAATAAATGTATGTATGTCTGAAGTAGTTGAAATTAACAATATGCATAAATTGACAGTGTGGATGCATGTATAAAGTTGTATTAAACTCTGCAGTTTAAAATAAATGAAGTGCTTTCATGATTTCTATTTCTAGGTCAGACAGAAACCTATCATAAAAATCATATTTACACATTCAAAAATCAGGGAAAATAAAATTAAAAATCACACTCTTGTAAAGGAAAATTTTTAGTGATCCATTTCAACAGTAGGTCCCATTTCCTTCATACTTAACAGCTCTTAAAAGCTTACTGCCTCCTGGTTGTGTATTATAGGAACATCTGAGGCATTTGTCAGTTCTGAGGTTTTATCAAAACACTGAGCTGCCCATTGTGTTAGTGATAACTCAGGGAGGTTCATGAAAGTTAATCAGTGTTTGAATTCATTCATTGGTTCCGTCCACTGATACTTACCAGCTGGACAGACACAATGATTTTGAAGACATATGCAAAACTTGTGTATAATTCAAATTTTTTGTTGACCCTTCCTATCAGTTGTCTCAGATTTGACAAGTCTTTTCAGTATCTGATTAAATCCAGTTAATCAGGTACTTTAAACTCTCCTGGTGAATAGCAGCTTTTCTTTCAGGCTTCCTGCCTATCCTCTGCAAATGTGTTTGGGAGTAAGACTGAACAGAGAGATGGAGACTGAGAAGACTGGGATTGATGGAGGAGAGCAGCTAAGCATTGTAGGATGGATGATGTGATGAGAATTGAACAAAACCTTTTAGAAATTTGTCAGGGCTGCCAGTGAACCTGTGGGGGACAGGGTTGTGCTTGGGAGACCTGGGGAGGTGACAGCATCTTGTGGTATTCTTGAGTTCTCATTTTCATTGTCGGCTGCCTGTACATTTATGGCCTTCATGATGTACTAGCATGGAGCATCAGGGCACAAAACCTGCAGTTGAAAACCCTGGTCTTATTGCCTTCTTTACCTTTTAGTAATTGCCTTTACCTCTAGAATATGTCAGTCCAGAAAGAACACCATGTACAACGGAGTACTCCTCTCTCTCTCGTCCTGTCTTCTGTACATTAGAGGTCCACACTTGGAAGAGAGCTCTTATACTCAGCACTTTACAAACTCTCTTCTACCTCATTTGCCCTTAATTATACACAGCCTGGAAACTACAATTGTACCATATGAATTAATTCTGTGAATGGAAGCTGAAAATGCTTCTAGCCTAGATCTTTCACATAAATATCAAAATCAGACAACATAAACATCTGCAAGCCTTTATAATCTCTAGGGTGAGTGAAGTGTTTGGCTGGGGAGAGCTCTGCCTGTTGCTGAGGGTGCCTTGCTCTCCAGCAGCTGGGAACTCCTCTTGGGAGCATATTTAGAAATGCTTCCTGTCTTTGATGTTGAGTATGGCAGTCCAGTGACTTTAATTAGACTATTTTAACTTTTCTAGCCTTAAATGCAACCTTACAAGTACATGCCACTATTTACAGGACCAGTAGCATACCTTCTCCTTCCTTTAGCCTTGCTAAGTTCATTCCCGTATCCCTTTTCTGTGGAGAAATCCCACTGTGTTCACTGTCAACAGCACCCAGTACCCTGCAGGCAAAGCTTGAGTTCAGTACTGCCAAATAGCTGCTTTTGCTACATGAAGGCTTTGGAACGATTCCTTAAATCAAAATGCTGTTTTATCTTGACAGCAGGAACAAAGCATGGGAAGAGAAAAGGGTTTTTAAACCAAAGCAGGATTGTACACATCTTTCTTACCTAAATCTTCCCTGTCCAGAGAATGTTTAACTTACCCCTCCTGGGCCTTTGGTGGAACTGACTGAAGTCAGTCTTCTGAGTCTGCTGTACTTGGTGATAGCATCTTCTGTAACTTACCACTTCCTTCAGCAGTCCTTTAGTGTGCACAATGGACATCACTGGAGCGCTGGTCATGGTAGAGCCCTATTATATCTAAGACACCCTGCCTTGAACCTCAGTGAGCCAGTTACGAGGAAATGCAGCAAGTGAACCTGACCATCAAGAGGAGTGGCAGTAGCAGTGTAACAGTTATGAGGTATTTTCACACTTACTGTTCTCTCTTTTTTTCCTTCTCCCTTAAGTGACTGGGAGCCACAATTTTTCCTCCTTCCTCTTCCTTGCTTGTGTGTTGAACTGATTTTAGGATCAGGGTGCTGTTTTGTGGGAGGAAAAAAAGGACAATGAGAACAGAAAACCAGTCTGTGAACACATTTGCTGTAAAAATGTCTGGTACAATCAAATTAATTTAGAAATCTTTTAATACACTTTATACAAATACAAATTTGCTCTCATCCTGCAAAGCCTGTCAGACTTTCTTATCTGTTTCTCTGCGAAGCTCAGGGAGAATATATAGACATCCTAGCTCCTGCCATATGGAATTACAGGAAAAGCAGGAAAGCATTGGTGATTGAGAGAAAGAGGAGGGACATGTATGTAAGGAGTTGCTGACAGGAACCAAGCAGGTTTGGGAGGCAGGAGGGTTGGCTCTGTTTTGTTTTTTTTTTAAGCTTTTGCAATGAAAATCCCATCAGCCATTTACAGCAAGATAGTGCTTCAGTTGAATCAAAGATAGTAAGCAATACATTTATGTGCAGTAGTGCCCAAAATACAGTGTACACTTTCCAGGCAAAGCCCACATACCTGTATCTGACGTTACATGTATTTATTCAATTCTTTTCTGTTTTGCCTAATACTCTTTTTTTACTCTTTGTACTCTCTTTTCACAGCTTTCCTATTCCTTCAGACTTGTTTATTTCATTGCCCTGTTTTCTACATCATCTTCTTCCAGTTACGTACTCTTTTCCATCTTCCCTCCTATCTCACATTCTCTCCTCATTGGGTTCTGTCTTTATTAATTAAATACATGACAGCTTCTTTGACCATATACCCTTTTCACCATCTTTGTTAAGGAAGGAATTGAAAAATTGGTGCTCAGCTTTGTAATTTCAAGAGCTGAAGTGTTTTGGTTTTTTTAATGTTCTTCTCTTTAGTTAAATATCTAGTTATTTACAACCAGCTTAAAATCATGCTTCAGTTTTGCCTAATGTACAAGAAGTGAGACTATATGAAAGAATGTATCTTGTAGGAAAGAAACTGTACAGAATTGTACAGGGTAAGTGCTATTTATGCAGCATTCTTGTACCCCCACAAAGCCTACCCACACTGAGTACCGCTGAAGTCATTGTGCTCCTGCTTTCTTGACTTGGCTGTAGTACAGCTTAAACTGTCCTATTTTGGTGAAAGCATGTAAAATGGCATGTGTCACTCCATCCTTTCATGGCATAGTAATATTGGCTCCCCAGTTTAACAGCTGGGGGAGGAATGCAGACATTGGACTGATTTTGACCATCAGAAGCACTTTTAACATGTCTTTTATTCCTACATATGATGCTATACTAATACATAGCCTCTGAAGGAACTTGCTAAATGAAGAAAGAGCTGTATTTGATGACAGATAAAACTGTTTGGTAAACTTGATTTTTCTTTCAAATTGATGGAATTATGTAGTTTACATAATTTGTTATATCAAAGAAGAAACCAATTTAACATGGAGATCATCATGTTAGAACATCCTCCTGTAAAAGGAACTGTGAGCACAGTGCCATAAGCTATTAATTTACATACAGTGACCTTTGTTGTATCTTATAGCAGCATAGAGAAAAAGGAAATACTGCATTTACAGAATAAAATTCACTTTGTAAACATTAGGTGATGACTTTTGATGCTTCCTGATAGTCCCAGAAAATGTTAGGAATTTCTCTTTGCAAGACTTCTACACATTATGCTTCACATCACACATATATTAGTGTGGACACTTCTCTGAAGGCAGGAATGGTGGAAACTAGCAAAAAGCAATTCAGTAGATTTCTTCAGAATGTAGCTTCATCCCAGACATGATCTGAAGTGCTTGCTTAGCTATGAAGGCCATAACTTCTCCCTTTACAAGGTATCATGGTTCTTTTTTTCTGCTGTTGAGAACAAGGTAGAATTTAAGTCTTCTCATGCAGTCTCAGGAGGAAAGTGGTAGAGTTCTCTTGTGAACATAAAATTTGAGTTCAGTGCATGCACCCAGCTCAAAACAGATGGCTGGAGAGAGAAATGTCCTAGATAATGCAGCACTTCAGTTTAGCAAGGGGTGGCCTGTTTGATGTTTTCCTTTTTTTCTTTAAATTGATATCATATAGTCTTTCTGATAAAAAGCAACAGCTGTGGACTACTGGATTGTTTTTAGACTGCTTTTAGCTCTGCCACTTCTGAACAGTTTTCTGTACTTCAGTGATCACAGCAGTGAGATATCTCTTGGAAATGAACGTACTCTAGCAACTATTTAAACTGCTTTATTTCTAAAATCAGAAGTTGTCATCAACAAAACAGCATCTTTGGCTGTACATAAAGAACTTGCTGGATTTTTGAAAGCTGGTCAATAGGCATATTTTAAAAATGACTTCGTTTTGGCAGGTTTTTTGAAACACAAGGCTTTTCTGCTTGACCCTTTTTATTTCTTAAAAAATATATAGATGAGCCTGTTATTTTTTTTTCCCCATCACCAGAAGTCTATTTCTTACAATCAGAAATATGCTGAGGAGCCTGCTTCCAGATTAAGATTAGACGCTCTTTGGGCGGAGATGTAAATCTGAGTTCAAGGAGTAGATATTAAACTTGAAAACTCAGAAATTCTTGCAAGCCCCTGATTTTTAAATATCTTTTAGCTCCCTGAGTTCTTGCAAAGGCAGCTTTATAACAAAAAGGCCTCTTCGGAGTTTGGTCACAACTTGGAATGAAAATATTTATGTTTTAACACTCTCTTGTCAGCATCTCAAAGAGCAACCAGAATGGGGCTTTGATGTCCACTCTGCTGCTGTGTTTATGTAACAGATTCTGTACCACTCGAGCTTTGATCATGTAGCACGTGTTGGTGTTGGACTTTGGTGTTATGTTCTAACTTTCCAAGGCTCTGTTCAAGTTTACAAGCCCAGTTCTGCTTGTTAGATAGGCAAGCATACTATTCTGCTCTGTATTTGAGGAAATAATTTGTTCCCAGAATTCAGCATATCATCTGAATCTTTTCATTCTAGATGTTTCTGCTGCTTCATCTAATGTAATCCAAGGGTAGTGTAAAACCATCAGACAAAAAAGTGCAGTTGCTTTGACATGAAAGATCTGCATGCTAAACAGAGCTTATAAAGAGGCATTGAGGCATTAATTTAATGAAAGTAAAACATATTCAGTGTCTGCTGAGACACGACTTCTTTAAATTGAATACAGCAAACTCTATCAAATGACAGGTTTACATGTATGTTGTAGACTTAAATGGTGCTGTATTGCAATCCTTAAATGACCTGGTTGCAGAGCATTTAGAAAAGGTAATCTGTTGAAACCAGCTTTGCTGCTGAAACGTCAGTGTAGTCAGATTACAGCCTCAGTTCCCCATTGCCTGTATGATGCATAAAGAGACTGCATATTTGATTTAAGATGGTATTTGGGCCAAATTGTAGCTTTTATATTCTGTCTGAGCATATATGGCCATAGGATAATGGGTAATAAAGTGATGCATAATAAAATGGCCCGTGGTGCCTTCATATTTGAAATGACTTGGTGAAGTTTCATGTTTAAATACCCATCATGGTTTAGTAGAATTAATGGCTTTATGATCTACAGACGGAGGGGGGTTTTTTTGCGGTGACTCACATCTGTGGGCGTCAGAAAAAGTTGCAGATGTTTAGCACACTGTAGAATTTGTGGCACAGGGGAATTACTTGTATTCTCAAATGACAAGTCCATTCAGCGTATCATGTTGTCAGATAAAGATGAGAAAATCTGACTTCTCGTGTATTAGAGAGAAAATGTGGACATGCCAGCAATGGGTGACAAACAGCTGCTGAAAAGAGCACTCAGCTCTGTTGTAAAAAAAATGTCCTCTGAAGAGGTATCTATAAACATTAATTCATCTAAATAACCTTTTAATTGTAAGAGTGAAGATAGTGTTTAATTCCATAAAAAGTGGAGCAGGTAAATAAAACCAAGCTTAAATTTAGCCCCCTCCCATCTGTTTCTTTAAAAAAGGGAAAACAACAAGACCAAGACAGTGGATTGTAAAAAGTTGTCTTTCTTTCTACTCCCATTCTCGTGCAGGATTTAAAGCTAGCACATTGCAAAAGGTCATGATTGACTCAGATGAGGAAATAGAAATTAAGTGAAAACTAGATTTTTACCTTGAACTCTGAAATGTGAAAGTAAACAAGTAACCTAACACGTGAAAGGCAGGCCATGCAAAAGAAATACTGCTTTGATACATATGAAAGCATTTTCTCCTAAAATGTTGTTTTCTAGTGTGACATTGTGTCATTAAAAGAGATATCAAGGTGCAAATGTGTCATAACGACAGCTAGAGTTTAATTCAGCTTTTTCAAAGGCCTGTGTTCAGACCAAAACTCCTTATTCACTTCAAAATATAAAGTTTCTAGGTATTATTTCATTATATATGCATCACTTCCTAACAATTAATAAGCTGTGAAGTTCCTAACTGCTTGCTTTAATAGGAATGTGGAGAGTTAATATACTTTTGCAACTCTACTAGTAAACAGTTCACAAAATAGCCTCTGTGGTACTTGTGTTCCATTTGTGTCATGTACACTGTCATCTCACAAATTGAGGGTTTTTTTAAAGCCTGAATTCACATTTTAAATGCATTCTTTTTCTCTTCAAATATATAAATAATTAGTAATCTTCCCTCACTATTAAAACATTGTAACAGAAATCAAGCCTCATTCAACTTCCTTTTATTTTACCTTTACAGCTGAAGACTACAGTGAAAGGGAGTCCCTCTTCCCTGTTCTTCAAAGTTGTGCTCAGATCCTTCTGGAGTAATATGAGGGACTTACCAAGCCAAGATAATTTTACATCATAGTCACCAAGTTGCTTTTTCCCAGTAGTACGACTTAGTTTGCATGGTACTTGACAATCACAGTCCATCTTTGTGTCCATGGGAGTTCAGGCAGTACCAAAACTGCATACACTGTTGAGTAAGTGCCATAGAAGAATCTCATAATAAAAATTAACAGTCTGTTAGCAAGTGAAGTGAAATAATTTTAGACGTAAAAGGAGAATTTTTACTTGTGTTTGAGACCTTTTCTTCATGAGCTCCAAATTGCTACCTGTTTTGTAGGGCAAAAGGCTACTTAATCTGTTTGGAAAGAAAAGGAAAATATGTGTTAAATGAAAGTTAGATAGCAGGAATAGTCAGATTAGGAATTTTCCAATCTGTGCTCTGCTGATTTTTGGAAGGACCAAGCAGTGACACAGCAAGACTTAGACATACCTGCACATCCTACTTGGAGACACTGTGGTAGAAACAGTGAAAGTGTTTTGAGCTGAAATTTGAAACAGGTTTATGGAATCGTAGAAGAAATACAGAACCATCATTTGGAAGGATTTTGAGGCAGTTGAACCAGGTCAGCTATGACTTAGTCTAGCTACTACTTGAAGCCTCTCTAGTTTCTGTAACATCCCCTCAGGTAGTTTCAGGCTTCCCCCTTAGCCTCCTCTTTGCCAGACTAAAGAGGTCCCCAACCTCTTACACATCACGGGTTGTGAGAGCATGACCACCTTGATAGCTCTGCCCAGTTTTTCAGTGTCCTTGATCTGGTACACACAGAACCAGACATGGAATTGTGGGAGACACAAATCCTTGCAGGCATCAAGCAGAGCCTTGATCTGCTGGTCACGCTCCTAATGTAATCAAAGTATAGTTTGCTTTATTTACTTTGGGAACATGCTGCTGCCTCATGTTTTACTTGGCATTCCCTGTAACCCCTAGATCTTTACAGCAGTCTGTTCCCAGCCTGCACTGGTGCTTGGGGTTATTCTGCTGTAGCTGCAGAATTTGACACTTACCCCTGTTGAACTTCAGGAGACTTTTGTTGAAGTCCCCAGGCTTCTGGACAGTGCCTCTGGACTCCTCTTCGGTATGCCAGCTGTTCCTCCAGATTCAGTGTTGTCTGCAAAAATTACAAATGCTTATCTGCCTTCAGCCTATACTGGTTTCAAGCACAAACTGCATACTCAAGATCTGCTGTTCGGCCAGTCTGAATAAGGCTGGTAGATTTATGTTTGACTTCTTGATAATATGTAAAGCAATGATGAACCCTTCATAACTCCAGGAAAAATAAAGTTTATTTATTTATTATATGTAAAATACAAAAACTATTTATTTATAAAGGAAAGGTAAAGTCTGTATACTTGAAAAATTCCATAGGAGTGTTGCTTAGTTACTGCTAGTGCCCTATAGTGACCACAGTTACAAGTAAACACAAGTTGCTACAAGTTAATGCAAGTGGTTAGAGGATGGCAGACCTTTGTTTGTACACACCCAACAGACTTAATTCTGCAGAATCACACTGGGGATGAAAGATGGATTATCAGGTGTAGCCTAAATAGGATTTCAGCTCTTTCTGTGCTACATTACTTATTTAGCTGATGAGAAATGCATTGAGATTGACTTGCAGCAGCAATTAATGGGAAACTGATGGGTCCAGATCTCCCAGCTTTTCTCATGAAAGCCCTACTGAGCTCCCGCTCTATCTACATGTTGTTGATGTAATCTTTTTGGATTTTAGTACAGCTTTCAGTGCTGTTTCTGTGATTCTGTGACATGACCATATTCCTTTCCAGCTAAGCAGAGGAGAGTGCATACCTTGAGCCTTCTCTGGCATGAAATACGATGAGGCAGAACATGCACTTACAAGCTCTCCTGAATCCCACAGTTCAGTCATATCCATAGTCTGTCTGTCATGGGCCACATCTCTATTAACTAGAGAGGTAAAAGCCTCTACTTAAATTAGGTTCATTTATCCCAACACATTGTGGTTTTACTTGTGTATTATTACTAATTTATTTTTTTTAGCTTCGGTAGTAAATTTTTATCAACCTGGAGCAAAGGAAGCTTTTCCAAGACAGATGAATCTATCCTTGCAAAGTTACTTGGTAGCGTCTTCCGGTTTTTATCCTTCTAGAGCACCTATGGTGTAGACCTGTAGGACAATCAAAAGTTCTGCTCAACTAGATCAGAGAATAATTCCTTTTGATAGAGGCATTTAATACTTCTCTAGTGGGACATAACTGCACTGTTTTTCAAGAGATTATCACAGTGGATGCTAGTCACAGGGAAGACAAACTTCAGTAGAAAAGGGTGGTGGTGACCAAATGTGTTTCCTAGGATATTTTAGATTTTTCAGCTCTAGTAGTTTTTAGTTCCCTCTCTCTGGGCTTTCCTGTACTCTTTTCTATAGAGGAGTCTGGCTCTGGGTACACACAAAAGTGCTGATTTAGACTGGGGGAGTGCTTAGTCTGAGAAGTTCTGATACCTAGATGAGATATAGAAGGAACTAAGCGTGTCCTTTCTGCTGGATTTATCTCAGATTTGAAATTATCAACAGTAACCAAACTACTATTCATTGTGCCCAGCTGCTTGGCTCAAAGCAACATGAGGAAGGAGAAAGTCTTCTTTTTTTTATCTTGTTCGTATTGCTGAATTATCAGTTTTCCTGATAAATATTGCTTTAAGGATCAATTGATTACTGCATTAATTAATATTATCTCAATAACATTTCATGTAATGCTTTCATGTGTTAATAAAATGGAAAGGAAGAATATTACACCTGATAATGCTCTTTTAAATTTTTATTCTTATATGCAGCTTCTGGGAGTAAATAGGATATGGTCAGCAACAATGCTGCTTTGCTCTATGCCTGCTGATACAGAAACGTCCTTTTCTTTTATTCATTTATTCATTAAAATATCAGCATATCTACAGTAATTAAAATTGACAACAGCTTTTGGCTTATGCATAATGTACACATTTACTCCATGAAACATCTCTAAGTTTTTACCCCTTGTGTAAAAGTGTGACAACTTCTGAACTATTGTTTTCTCTTCTTCCCCTTTCTTCCACTTTCAAAGGACCAATTATAATGGCGAACATAAAAGTTTCAGGAAAAAGAAAACAACCACAAAACTTAGTAGGAGAGGGATTCTTACCTCCACTGTGGTCCCTTTGTGGCTGGCATCTGTGGGAGTTTTATATGCTGAGCGAGACAAATTTCGTTGGTGTAAACACTAAACATACGATATAGAAAGGATTGTGCTGTTCCTTAATGTTTGGTGCAAGATGCCAAGTGGAGGATGGGCTAGGGCACATTGTTGAAGTTTTTCAGACTATTGACAGACCATTGCAAAGATTCTTAGTACCTCTTGACTATTTAGCAGTCCATAAATAACTCCTAAGTGCACTCAGTTATGCCAAAGGCTGCAACATCCTCGCTACATGCAGGAGCTGGTCAAAAAAATCATGCTGTGTTTTGACTGCTGTTCTCTGTCTTCCTTCTGAAGTATCACTGCTTCTTTCATTCCTATTGGCAAAAGGACTGGCAGCTGATCAGTAGCTCAGTCCTCCTAAGAGTCTGTATAAAATAAATACCATGAATATCCTGAAATACTGCAGCGGCAGTTTCTCTATAGATGCCTGGTTAGGGGCAGACTGCATTATGCGTATGCTCGGGGTTTTAGGTGCTGGTTTCCAGCGTGGCATTCAGAACCCTGAGCCAAGAGTTCTGGCTGTGTAAATAAAAAGTGCTTGGAGAATTCAGAATAGGATGAACCACCAAGCTCAGTGGGAAATCACCCGTAATTAATATGCATGCCATTTTCTGATCAGCATGATTTCTGCCTTAAGCCCAGGGCTTGAAATTATTTCTTAGAGCTGGATGCCTGCATGTTTTCTAAGAAAGTTTGAAACCTTTTTTCTCTTCAAATGAGAATGGAGGAAGAGACACAACCGGGTTACCACCTTTGCCTTCCTTGGGACAGGCACGTGTTTATGCAGCAAAGAGCTCCAAAAGTCCAAGCTTTTCCTCTGCCTGAAATTGAAGCTGTACCCTCAAATTAACCAGGATATAAGACCTAATAGTGGTATGTGTTCATAGCCTGTTAGTTAAGTCATATTTTTTAAAAGGTGAAGGGTTTTAGTTCCAGCACTTTTTCCTGTGACTGTTAATTTGTTTTATGCAATGACTGTTTAATATAGAATTATAGAATTGGCTGAGTTGGAAGGGACACCAAAGGTCATCTAGTTCCAAGCCCTCTGCCATGGGCAGGGACACTTTTCACTAGAACAGGTTACTCAAGCCCCATCCAATATGAAATATATCTCAACAGAAGAAGTAAGAGGTGTTTCAGTGCTCACATGAAAAATACAAAAATCTGATTTGAGTATGTTTTGGAGAAATTTTGTTTAAATCCTCTCAGGCAGAGAATAGCACTTGGTTTGTTTTTATGTTCACACTAATGTGCAAAAGGCACTTTCACATTTTTGCCATGTGCTTTGTGTTAGAATCTTTCTCCCAAATATTCTTTTGTTGCCTGTGTGTACAGGGCACATTTGAAGCAGGGCCTAGAAGAGCCATATCCTCAGAGATACCAATAAGACTAATGTATGAATTTGGTTATTAAGCTGCCTGAGAGAACTAAGAGTTCTGGATTTGGGCTTAAGCAAAATGCATGTGAAACTTAAAAGGAAAAAAGGTTATATTTCTCCAGAATCTGATGTCTGGTGAATGAGTCCATGGGAGGTAGGCTTCCTGCAGTCATCTCTGCATATAAAGCTGATTTGTTTCCTCCCCTGTGATTTAAGGATCAGTCAAGATGTTCATGGTCATCAGAGGGATAAATGTCTCTGAGAGTACAGTGGGCATTCTTGATTTGGGGACATAGCACATGCAGCTGTATTGAATTGACACAGATCCTTGCATCCCTTGTGAAATGTATCCCAAGGACTTCTTTGTACTTCCCATCTGCCCTTCATCCTTCAGACCTGCACATTGTGTGCAGAACCCGAGTCCTTTCAGTTTCTGTCAATATGACTCTTTGCCTAGTCTGAGAGATGGTTATTAAGCGGTGAAAGCAAAGCACTCCTTCGCTTTGCACACAGTCAGATCCTGCTTGTGGGGGAAGCAAATGACTTGCAATTTAATGTAGCAAGTGGCATTTTGCAGAAATCTTTTGTCTTTAAAAGATATAGTTCTTTTCAAAAAGAAAAAAAGTCTTCCTTGCCTTTTTTATTGAGCTTCCTGTAAATATGTGTCTCTTGGGAGCATTTCACTTGTTTTTGGGATGTTGCCCAAACACAGTTGATTGAATGGGGGATTAATAGTTTAATTAAGAGTTCTGAGATTTAAGACATAGAAAGTAGCCTTTTCTTTTGGAGGTTTTTAGCCCTGATGTGCGCTGTCAGATTTTCTCTTTTCAAAACCATATTTTCAGTGGATACCTATTGCATTGTCTCATTCATTCAAATGTTCATCATAGTGATTTGAAGTAATACTTGAGGGCTGTAACACTGAGATTGTGATTTACCCAGCTGTGCCCATGTACTGTAATGTGCTGCCTCAGAACATCGGTGTCATGTTTACTGCATTGTCACTCTTCTATGAATTTTACTAAATAAAGCTCTTAAAGGCTGTGCAGAGGTTAATGATCACTTGTAACTACAGCAGTCATGCAGAATACTAGTGGGGTTTGTGGAAATCTTTATTTAGAATAGGGTTATATTGAGCAGTTTGTGCACCATTTTAATTTTGCTATCTGATTCTGCTTTTATGTCAGTATTACATGAAAACTCAGTTGAATCCTTTTCCTTTAGAGAGGATCTGAGCTGATCCTATCACTGCAGTGTTTTTATTGATGCTCTATACCCTATGGATTCCCAGGTGAAAATAAATAACTGCATTAATAGGCAACTATTTATCTCTAGAAGGATTAACCACAGATGTCTGTTAATCTTAGTAATACCAGGCTTAAAGCCATACATGATATCTATAAAAGCAAACTAAAAACTCTAGAGTACATTTTGGTCCTAAAAGCTTATAGACGAATGATGCTGACAATGTAGCCTTCAGTTTGTGATATGTGGGCACTGCAATCTGCCTACAAAGTGCATATTGTTGATTTGGCGCCATTTTAGTAATTTTTGCTAAACTGCTAAATTGCAGGATTAGTGGCATTTCACCAACTAAGAAGCAAGGCTTTCCAAAACAGACTTAATTTCCTTTGTATCCTTCATCAACATTAGAGAACATTAAAAGCCTTTTTCTCCAAGGCATGAGGAGACTGTCACACGTCTATTGGCCCTTTGGTGGTCAAAGGGAATTTTTCAATTACAGGTTTTAACAGTTGTGTGTTCAGGTAGAAAAGTGCATTTTTATTTGATAGTCTTTCCCTTTCTTTCCTCCTTGGGACAAAAATGCTTTGATGAAAGTAACATTAGGCAGGATAATGCAGGCAAACAAGTACTTACAACCATATGAGTGTATAATTGTAAGACATTTGTAAATAAAAGGGTTGAGAGGCACTTACTAGATTTGCAGGCAACCTGTTTCTAAGAAACTTTCACTAAAAACCTAACAATAATACAAATGGCAGGTCACTTCCACTAGGAACTTATTTGTACATACTCATCATATTCAGTGTATTTTCAGGGCTAAAATTTTCATGCATGTTTGTAATTAAAAATAGGCTTGTAATTATCATGCAGTTTGTAATTAAAAGTAGGGACTTTTTGGGTAATTTGGGGGAAAAATAAATAAAACCAAATTAAACACAAATTTTGAAGCCCTCTGAGACCAACATAAACAACTATTAAGACTTCATATCTAAGGCATATGTACCCTTTGGAACATCATTGTGAAGTCCCCCAGTCTGACAAGATGCAGAGGCTGCAATTCAGCCTTCTGCTGGGATAGAGAACTGGGGGGAAACTGTATGTTTCCATAAAAAGATAGCTGCGGGGATGAGTGTAGTAGATCAGCTGGTTTAGGATATGTATCTTGTCAAGAGGGAAAATGGAACTTGCATGAGTGTTGTTGCATAAGAAAATGCCTTATGTCTTTTTAATTAGGAACCACTAAGCTAATTTAATTGCTACCTTTTAAAATTTATTTTATATTTATATTTCTGTGTTAAACAAATGACCTTTATAATTCTATCAGGGTAAATACTTACTTTCCTTGCTGAGATTTCACTGAACTGTGCTGTGTGAGCCCTCAAGCTTTTCAATGTCTGATACCTGTTCTGTGTCGGACGTCAGAAAGGTTTCTCTCGGAGCTGACATGCAAAGGGGACTCTTTCAGCACCAGATGCTGTGGTAGCAGCTGCCACAAAGAAACTCAAGTTGATAGCTGGATTAGGAGAAAATGGGTTGCTAGAGTGTTCTGATCAACCTTGAATTTAAAATTAGCTGCTTGAAGGTCCAACAAACAAGACAATTTCTTTGCCTGGAAAAGGACCGGGAAATTCAAGTTATTAACTGATCAAAATGTAGGATTTCAGACCAGAAGTACAAAGGAGATTCCATAAATTATGTATTTCAATTACATCTTTATTTAAGGTGCCAAGATACCTTTAAAAATATAGCATTTTGTTTATGCTATTTAAAAATAGCATTAAACAAAAGAAAAATACATCACACAGAATATAAGTAGAAACATCGTTATGTTCTTAGATCTATAATAGTCTTTCCTCCAATCTTCACAGCTTTTCCTAGATTAGTCTCTATTTTCCACTGCTCAGACCCATTTTATTTTCTGTAGTAGATTGCTCTTTGGGTTCTAATCATACATGTTATAGCTTTGAAGATTGGAGTAGCTTGTTTTAATTAAGTCCAGAGTAAAGAATTGAAAGAGAAAGTCAGAGCCAAGATCTTTCTAGTCAGATCCTTTCCAAAACTTCATTTGGTTGAATTGCCCACAAATTAATTAAAACAACAGTAAAAATACTCTATATTTTTACAGGTTTATTCCCTTTATTATCTCACTGCATGTCAGGACCTTAGAGTTTATGCAGATGTGTAAGACTACTCAGTTACCCATCATTAAATAGTGACAGAATTGGACCCTTACATGTATACTGAGTGCTTATCCTACAGAGATTTAAGATACAAATTGATTCACTTAACTTACGGATTTTATACTTGATTCAGTTAAAAGATGTTGAGGAATAGGGATGAGGAGAGAGCATTGCTAAACCACTTCTTGTAAGTGAAATAGCATTCTTGTCTGACTGTGCATTTCTCGCATCCCAGATCACTGATCCTTGAGCTGACAGTCTGGTGGGTCATTCCGTGTTGTTTCACCTGTCCCTTTTGGGTCAGTATTATGCAGAAGTGAAGGACCAACATTACCCCTGCAAGTCTTGCAACATTTTGAATCCTCCCTGATAGTTTGGCTATTGCAATGATAGTTGAAGGCAATAGACCAGGCCAAGCAAATTCAGTGTTATGTGTTTATGATTTACACAAGCTCAACACATGGACTAATAGCTTCACACAAAAAATGAAGTCACTGGGGACATCACCTAATAGAGCCTCCTGTGACAAGCTGGGTAATTTTGAAGCTAGATCAGGTCACTCAGAAGGTTTTTTTAATGGGGGATGGGGTTATTTTGCAAACCAATTTTGGTTTTCCAATACAAATTTGAATATAAATTACAGTGTGAAATTTATTTTTATGTATTAAGTACACACCATTTATCACAACGTCGAGAGAATAAATCCAGAACTGATTTTGGCACTGAAAGATACGCAGATAATATACACTGAGAATAGTCTCCATCTGCTGCTGAAGTCTCTCTCATTGCCCACAATGGTTCTTGGGATTTCTTTCCCTGTGAAGATTTTTGTCAGTGAACATTTCTTTAGCTTGCTGTCTACTGAGACTTTAGCTCCCTGTCCCCTACTCCCATTCTGTTGGCTCTGAGCAGGCTGAGCAGATTCTTACTATGTTTGCTGTTTTAGAAAAACCAGGCACCAAGTTTTCACTTTCACTTTGTATTTGCCTAATAAGGAACTTGGAGCAGCAGTAGACTGAACAATCCTAAATGTTAGAAAAAAACGTATAACCCAAGCAACACCCCAAAGCAAAACCTCAGCAGTTTATTTTCAAGGTTAGTTTCAAGATTGCATACAAGTAAACTTGTTAGAACCTAGCCATCTGTATACTATTAGGTGCATATTTGACAAAAAAAAAGGTAAATAAAAAAGCTGTTAAATGACTCTTGAACATTCAAACAGCTTAAAAGCTCTTTGTGTGGTAATGTTGGCACAGCTCCTAAGTGACCAGATGGAATTTTATTAACAGCCAGCAGGACAAGGGCTGAGATTTTGTTTCTTAACTTACTATTTTTGAAACACTTGTAGAGGATGTGTCAGAAAGCTTGATGTACTTTCCTACTACGCAAAATTACACATATACCTTCCCTTAATGCAAAGATGAAGACTGCTTCAGAGGTTGTCATTTCTGTAACATAGATAAGAAGAGTTATGTATGGTAATTTAGGTATCACAACTTTTTGTGAATTTCAGAAAGGTGTTTTTCTATACAATTTATACACAAATTTATATACAATTTGTGGTCATATTAAAGGCAGAACTTAGAAGCAGGCTTTCTGAAAAATAGACTCAAAGAATGTATTTTATAGAAAAAGAACAAAAAATAACAAAGTGTTAAAAAATTACTGATATCAGTAACCACTGACAGTAGTGATGTCAGATTCCCGTTTAAGAATTCTGGTAAATGTATTAAGACCATGTGAATTTATGTGACTCCTTCTTTTCTGGCATCATCATGGATTTATTTATTGTCAGTAAGAAACACCTGAAAACCGAGAATCTCACTTGTCTCCAGTAAATCACAGGATGACAGTCCTACAGGGAGCAGCTGAAGGACCTGAGGTTGTTCAGTCTGGAGAAAAGAGTAAGAGGAGACCATATCACTCTCTACAACTCCCTGAAAGGAGGTGTAGCAAGGTGGGGGTTGGCCTCTTCTAGGTAACTGGGAAAAGAGGAAGTGGCCTCAAGTTGTCCTGAGGAGGCTCAGGTTGGATATTAGGAAAAATTTCTTCACTGAAAGCAAGAAAAGGCTCCCCAGAGAAGTGGTAAAGTCACCATCCCTGGAAGAAAATGAGTGGATGTGGCACTTTTCAATATGTTTTAGTGGGCATGGTGGTGTTCAGTCAGAGGGTGGAGCCAATGATCTTGGAGGTCTTCTTCAGCTTTAATGAGCCCATGATTCTGTGACCTTCAAACCAGACAGTTTAAAAGAAAAGAAACAAAATCTGTAACATTCTGTGGGCTCATGGTTCACCCTATTGCTTTCAGGTGCTTTGTTTCCATATTTAAGGTTTTCAGGGAGCTCATGATAGCTATAAGAATGCTGTGTAGTCAGAGATCAGTATTTCATAACATCTGACAGAAGAACACTGATGTGACATACAATTAGAGCCTGGGTATCTTACCCAGACAAAATTCTCACTGTTGCTGGTGAAAAATGTGCCTGAGGGCTTTATACAGAATCAAATCCTGTATTTGTTCAGTAACTCAAGCTGGTATCATAGGTATAGTTATGACAGATATTGCACTGTGTGCTCGTATTGTACAGTTGATATGCACTTTCTTGCAGAGGGTAGGCCAAAGACCAGAACCAGAGCTTGTTGAAGTCAAAGAGAATTTTTCTCAGTCCTGGAACTTCGTATCCTCACCTTTGTATTGCCTGATTTTAATTTATTTATTTATTTATGTATTTGTTTTTATTTTTAGGCTCAGTAAGAAGAAAAAGTAATTTTAACTTGTTTATCCAAAAAGCTAACAGTAGAGTAAGCTTGTTAGATTGATTAGGAATGTATACTTGAAGTCTAAATTGTTGTCCCACATTGTAATATCCTACAAATGTCCCTCAGACTAACTTCTAGCATTACTTAAGGTTATTTTGTTGCTTAATAAACCATATTTTGTATAGAACTTGGAAAAAGTGCAGAGAATTGGCAGCCTCGTTAAATTATGCAACAAAAGAAATCGGTGTTCTAATATAGTAAGGGAAATAATTTTTTAAAAAATTAAAAAGCTCTTTAGGAAGGTGTTTTCCTCTTATTTGTTTGTGTAATGTCTAGATTGGCATTTTTAGTCAGCTAACTTGAGTCACATTAGGATCAAGACTTTTAGAGTAGATACAGTCAGAAAAGGTTAGACACAGTAATGTAGGCAAAGATCATCTCAAAGAAAAGATAAAGCTGAAAAAGCTTGATACATTTCTTTTTAAATGGGATGTTTCTAGACTGTACTGTTTCTGTAGTTTGATTTTCTTCTGTTTGTTTTCTAGCACCTGTTCTCTGTTCTTGCTGTCTTGGCTTGACAGAGTGACTCTTACTAGATTAAAAGTGCTTCAGGCAGAAATCATCTGGAAGAGCAAAAAAGGAAAAGAAGACAAAAGAACATAATAAATCACCTAAAATAAATCAGAAAAGAGCCAGTAGAGAGATGCAAGTCCTGCTAGCTGCATGTGTGTGTGCATGTATAGACACATGCAGGCATGCAGCTTGTCTCTTCTGTACTGCTCCACATGGTGGTTACATGTAATAGAGCATTGTAGGGAATGATAGGTTTGATTTGTATTAAGGTTACTCCTTTTTTTCCAAGATCCTGTTTCAGTCATTTACTGACTTTTCAGAAAGAGCTATATTCTATTCCAAGTGTCTACTTTAGGCTGTCCATTTTAATTTGCTTGATGAATTTTTGTTTTAGCATGAGCAAGAAACAGGTTTGAGCTATTGTCTGAAGTAACAGTCATTTTGGTCCTGTTGTTTTTCCCCCACTAAATTTTTTTCATTCTGTGCATAGGGCAGGCAGTAATCTGGAATAATCTGGTAGAGGAGACCTTCTCTTGCCTTTTATGTTGCAGTACTTTGAACCCGTGTCATAAACTAAGCAGGGTGGGCATGTATAGAGAAGCATTTATGGATGAGTGTTCCCACAAAGAACTGGATTCCCTTCTGCCCCATGTGATACCTGACACTTTCCCGATACCTGCCCATGGTGTGTTGGGGTCTGCTTTATGGAAGTGCTGAGTGTAATCTCTATCTGCTTCTGAAGACTCCTAAAGAATCCAGAGTGTGTAGTAATTCTGGAACCTGAAAATCTCATGTTGGAAACCCCACTTCCCACGCAGATACTTTTAACCCTAAATTTTCAGTTCTCCCATTCATTTACACAGTGCATTGCTTCCCTTGTACTTTATAAATACCTTCTGAAAGCAAGCACATTCATATCTTTGAAGCATGATGACATAATGTAATGATAGTAACTTTATAATTGCCAGTGAGAAAGGAAGCCATCCTGCATTTTTTCATAGTATCTGGTAAATAAAAGGAGAACCACTTGCCAAGAAGGAGGATATGAGAAGACATTCAGCTGTTCTTTGACAGAACATTTGTCCTGAAAGAGAGAGGTATCCCTTGGATAAAACAGTATTCTTCATGTGTACATCCTGGCATGCACTGTATTGTATGGTAAATATTTTACATGGTGAAATGCATGTGGGTTGATTTAATTCTGGAACTCTGTGTGTTGTTTAAAACTGTTTTGGTCATATGACTCAGTGAAGATCAGGCACCTGGAGAAAAAAAGCTATGCAAAAATACAATGTGCAAATAAAAATGCAGTCTTGTCAGTTAAATTGTAATTCTTTACAAATTGGTAGCCATCTTGATGGTTTTTTCAACTACTGCTAGTAATGAAGTACCAAAAAAGTCTTTCCATAAACTGAGAGCCTAATTATTTGAAATTATTCCTTTTTCTGTCATTAGGTGATTTTTTAAATGAAATTTATCCACTACAAATTCCCTTTATCAAGCATTTTCTATTAAATGAAAAAAAATCTGTTTAATTCTTCTTCTAGGACTGATTTTAAGCAAAATCTTTTAGGATGTTTTTTAAAACAGTAAAGTTATGTTGATTTCACTGAATTTTGATTGGTTTCTTTAGGCCTTAAGATAATTCCAGATCTGCAGTGTTTAATTATGAAATATAAAGATACCTAAATCTGTACCACGTTTTCCTAGGAAAGAGAAAAAAATCTTCCAAGGTTCTGCAAAATCTTCTGAAATATCATTCTTACAGTCCAGCCTTTGCAAGTCATGATTTAAGTAATAGGGGATCATTAACGAGCAGAAGCCAATAACAACAGCTACAGATCCATGTACCTTGCCATAGTGTAAATATATTTTTTATATTAGAATCTACTGTTTATCTGTGACTACAATAAAAATAATACATGAAATTAGTTTCAAAGATATCAAATGTCCTCCGGGGGGGAATAAAAAGCAAACAGAAAATTCTGCATTGGCAAGAGATTCCAAGTGTACCAACTGCTGGCTGATGCCCCTTCGTTTAGGTTTCTATCCTGATTTTCAATATGGATTGACTAAGTAGCTGTTTGTGTGTATAGGCTGACCTGGTAATTACCAAAACTAATTAGGTAGCTTAGTGCTCAAGTGGCAGTGAGTCATCGTGTGTCAGTACTTTCAGGTAATAAAAATGAAGCCCCATGTCAGAAGAACAGATGCAGAAGCAAGTGGATAAATGAAAGAGTAACAAGTCTCTAAGACCAGATGGCCTATATCTAAGATTCAGAAAGTGTTTAAGAATGAAGCAGCTGAACTGTTGTCAAAAATAGACACTCTCATTAAAATTAGTTACTATGCTAGAAAAGTAGAGCAAATGTACCTACGTAAAAAACAGGTTGCAGAAGGAGCCCTGCAGTGAATGATCCATCATTATATCCCTGGAACTAGAAAATTTGTTGGGGGAAAAAGTATTAACACACCTCAATGAACATGGCAGGACTGAAACAGGCCCCTGTTTTTTAAAAGAAGTTATTTCCTGATTAAGATGTCGATCTTGTCTGCCTGTACCAGGTCTTCTGACATTACTAATCAAAAACTAATTCTTCACTTCTGCCCTCTGACAGCATATAGGTACCTCCTGATTAGATGCCAGTTTTAAAAATTTCCTGGATGGGCTAGGAGCAAATAGTTGTCTGTAATGATGGTTTTGGGTGGTTTGACAGAAAACACTGTACACTTGGGAGCACTTGAGGGCAGCTGCTACAAAGACAGGAGGGGATGGAGTATTTTTTTGCAATGGGTTAAATGTGAGAACAAGATTCTTCTGTCCTCAAACTCTGTATCTGGAGCATTTTGCATGTCAGTGTGAACATTGTGTGGGAGTAAGTATCTTCTGAAAAATTATCCAAGAGGAAGTGTCTCAGTTTATATAGGTTCAAAAGGGACCTGTACATTTTTGCCAGCTTATTCGATGTTCTGGAAGCTAAAGGGCTCTCATAATTTTGTGCCAGTCTTCTGTTTTCTTTGGGGAAGTAGCATCTGGGGTCATTAAAGACCAAAATTGTGCTACAGATGTCACCAGCTGCTGGGCATTCTGCTGCAAAAAGTAATTCAGGCCAAATATACAAATCTCACCCAAATGGGTTATGTGTCTGATCTTTGTGTCAGATTCTCAAATAATATCACCTCAGAATACACTTTTTGTCAAAAACAGCTGTGGTGAGCCTGGGGTTGGTTGCCCCTATGGGTTAGTTTGGACTGAAATTCTAGTAAGTTCAAGTCTGTACAAGAAAATGAAGTGGTTTCTGCAGTCTAGCCCATGTGCATGTACGCACTTATATTTTCAAGACATTTACGCTATTATAACACACAGAGACCCATAAAATGGCACCATTCCTTCTGCTCAGTTTGACGTATCATTGTTTCCTGAGAGGCAGTGGAACAGACTCCAAATGGTCAGATGTTAATACAGCCACCATCCCTGCAATAGCAGGACTGCTCAAACTTCATTGTTTATCTGATCAGCATGTTTCAGTATGTCTCATTCCATTATCTATTAATTTTGAATTCCTTATCTGTTAAGTTGCATGTATAATGTAATGGACTCTTTAAAAACAACAGTCTACGAAGTGTCAGTCAAAAGATACAGTCAGTGTTAATGATACGTTCAAAGTCTTAATTTTGTAGAGAAAATATCTATACTGGAAAAAATGTTATATGAAAAACAAACAGTCTAGAGAAAAGCTGACCATCTAAGTACTCAGCTAAGACATTCTAAATATTTTATTAACATCACTCTTGGAAATAGGGCTTTTCCTGTGATTTGGGTGAAGATGCTGTGGACTCAGAGCAAAATTGGCGAGTTGGTTCTTACCCTCAGAAGCTGCATTACTAGAAAGACTATTGGGTGCCTTGTCAAACTTTTTGCCGTCTAACCACCACTCCCGTGGCCCTGACCCTAAACAAAGCTGATCAACTACCAAATTTTTACTAGCTGAAAGAACAGTTCTTCTGTATAAAACAAATCAGTGACTGCAAATAGGAATGAGTCACAGAAAAGCTCTCAGAAAAAAAGAGTACAGTGAAATGAAATGAAGTATTAAAACATTCACTAATGCTAGTTTCTGACTAATTTTCTCCATAAAAATGCCTGCATGAGAGATAGCAAAAGGCTGCAAGAGATAGTAGTAATACTGTGCTACCGAAAAGCAATGTGGGCAATCAAAGTGTTTAAACTGCCTCATTTTTATGAGTGTTTGTGCAGGAGTAGTTGGTGAAAACAAAATGCAACCGTAGGTGGAAGGGGCCAGACAGGTGTGACAGCTCTTGGCAGACTCGACTTCCTAATTTACCAGTCTGTAACATTAGGATATATAGGATTAAGGTCTATGGGATTCAGAGCTTTTTGTCCAGATAAAATAACTAATTTTTCTGAAAGCAATATGGTAAGCCAGATGTAAGTATGAGAGACTCCCTGTGCTTAGGGTCATCAACAAAATAGTTGATACTTTTGTTGAACTTCAGACTTGATGCCTCACAAACACACAACATGATACCACATTGTTGATCAGCTGTACCACAGGGACATTACTAGCCAATTTTTACCTTTACCATCGTAATCTTGCCCCCTTAGATCTTCCTAAGTCATGTGAGCTTTCACATGACTTGCATGTTGACAAAATGTACCTACTCATGTTTCTCGGATACTCACCCAAAAAAATTCCTTACATTGCTTTTATTCAGTGGGGGTTTGTTGCTGAGAATCTGATCAGCCTGTGCAGCAATAAGCCTGGAAACAGCCTCTGTAGATGGAGAGGAAGACACACAAAAGTAAGCAGGAGATGATTGCAAGAAAACAACAGGGGGTTTTGTAGTTGGAAGAGAAGCGTTTGCAGCTTCTTCCCTAAATGATGGGTTTAGGACAACTGTGAAACAGCAGGAGTCGGGAAGCTTTGTGTGATTATATGGTGAGAGCCCTCTGAAACACTACAGCACTTCTCTCTGAATATCCCTGTCAATGTCATCTCGTGCTATAAGGGTTTGTTCTTTTCAGGACAACGAAAGAAAAAAAGATTAAAAAGATAACCAAACCTCTGAATCTGGTGAAGATGTGTTTGCACATGTCCAAGATTCTTGGGTTTCAAAAGTAACTGTTTCTTTCAAGGTATCAAGTCAGTTTAGAAAGGAGACAGACTAGGACAGAAAAAAACAAAGTGAGCAAATAAGTTCTTTCTTGAAGGATGGTTTCTTCCCTCTGTGCTCTTGGCCTTCTGACATTGTGTCAAGAGATCTGTTGTTTCTACAGTATTCCTATTTTGTTTTCTTCTTTAGCACAGTTCGATTAAGTATCAAGCTGCAAGAAGTTCAGAGTTGTAGGCTTATTAGAAAATCATAGATTATTGTAATTTATTTTCAAAGCACATTTTATGCATATGGTTTCTAAATTAATCTCTACGTTATGTTATTTTAAAAATACTCACAGCCCCCAAGTATACCTAGTGGGATGGCAGTTTGGCACACGGTGCAACATAGTTTCATAAGATATTTTAAAAGTAGTATGGCCACATATATACCATTGCCACAAGTGCCCACTGATAGTTGAAGTGCGTTTAAAGTTGCAGTTAAATGTCCGTGTATGTCAGTGGGATGTGCACATGCTTGGTACCATGAAAAATTGAGCTGTTTGTCCTAGGGAATGAAATATTTGGATAGTCACATTTGAACAATTTTGCCCAAAATGCATAATTTTGCATATCATCTGTAATTGTGTAGTATTAGAATAGTGGAGTTTCCCAAGGAAAACTTCCCATGGCACTGAGCAGAAAGAGGAGGTAGGAAAATAGACTGGAGAGACTTTCCTAATGCTATTGCAGGTTCTGATATGGCATGGGTGAAAGAAGTAACAAGTATTTGATATAAAGCACTCATCTCTGCTCAGAAGAATGAAATAATAAGTGGGATCTTGTGATTTATTGAGCACAAGTGAAGTAGAAGACGATGTAAGAGAGAAATAAAGTCTGGGTGTGCTCTCTGACAATAGTCTCTGTTCACAGTCTGCAAAATCTGGTGTGACAGTGAATTTCTTATCTTTGCATTTTCTTTTTCCCCGGATTATAGGAACCCTTGCTTTTTATATATATAGTAGATTGAGTCTTCTTACTGTAAATGTTGCTATAGCTTCAAAGTTAAGTGCGTGAATATACAAGGAGATGAGATGCCTGTAAGGAGGGAAGAGAATTAGTGCTGTATTAGCAGAAAACTGAAGAGAAGAATATGAGAAGGAGGCAGGTGAAGAAGGGATAAGAGGAGGTGGAATGCACAATATTAATTGTAGTACTGGGGCTGGTCGTTGAATACCCTACACCTGTGACAATTGACAGTGGTACCTCCTGAATAATGTTTTTAAGCAATGAGACTTTGCAGTACATGTTCAACTTTATGTTGGCTAAATGTGATTCAAAAAGAGTACTGCAGTAAGCCTGTTAGAGAGTAATGTATGAGGGGGAATAAAATTTAGGGTTTTTTTCCCTGATAGCTTGTTCCAGAAGGTGGCAGTTCAGCATAGTGAGGAGGTAGTACGGAGGAAGCTTTTTAAGATCTCGAGGAGCCACAACCAAGCCAAAAGGCTTTTGCAGAGTTGCCAGCACGCTGCTGGCTGTCTGCATTTAGGACTACTGACACTCCTGGCTATAGTAGTTTTGCTAAGAACATGTTCATCACCGAATAGACAAAATAACTGCCTCATCATAGAGACATATAATCAATTTCATACATAAATACTGAGCACTTCAAAATTAAGTATCTTACCTTTATCTCTATGGGATATTGAACTACAAAAGCATATGCTAATAAAAACTGGAGGTGGAACAAAAGCCACAGCTTTGGCTGAGAAGCAAAGCAGCTCCAGGAGTGAGATTCTGCCCTCTTCATGAGATGCCTGTTGTGTCTCCACTCCTTTCCTTTGCACCATCCCATATGTAGGCAAGTGAGGAGGAGGCAAAGCACAGCAGGTGCCAGCTCACCTGTGAAGGAGGCTTCCTACGCTGGTGTGAAACTCTAAGGCAGCACTGGCTGCCAGTCAGGCTCAGAAGATACCAGTGATGCATTGAAAAGAAACTCCACCTATGGCTGTGTTGGGCTTTTGTCAAGGCTCTTCGATCAGCCACTGGGAACAAAAGACAGTGAGACGCTACTTAACATTATTTGTTTTGAGTAACACTTTCTCCTTACTGTCAGAGTTGGCATGGAAACTGAATCAGCACTCATTTTTAGAAGAATAGTCCATTCAGAGTGAGGTTAGTCATCAGTGGGCTTACCAGAGGCTCAGGCTGCAGCTGCCAGCACTTAAACCTTGCTCTTGAGTAGATAGAATCCTCAAAATGATAACAATCACACTACCCCAGCGTAGGGGTAGATAGGTGTCTTTGAGAACGATGTAGTGTCATTTGCATTTGGGTGGTGGTGGGTTTTTTTTAAAGAGGGAAGAGTTAATTACCTGAAATCCACAACAGAACTTTCTTATTTCAAGAAGATGCCATCTGTTTTTATGGTTCAGTTGAATTTAAAGAGTTAACACAATTCATATTAAGAATGATGCTTGTAACATTGTGGTGGAAAATGGCATAATTCTTAAAAGGCTGTAAGCTTAGCACTAGGCATCTGTGAATAGTCAAGATGGAAGCCTACACAGCATGCAGAAATTGGCATTTTCAATTACTTTGCCTCTCTTGATGAAGAAGATAAGATATGCTTATTTCCATTCTATTTTATTCCCACGCACAAGGGGAGAAGCAAAGAAATGGCTGCTGGTTTTCTGTACCAGCAAGGCTGAGAAAATACTGATGGATAAATTGCTGTTCAGTGGCATTTCATAAAGCAACTGCTGTGACATCCTGTTTTCAGATGCAAAATGATAAATGTATATATAAATTTGAAATTTAATATAATAAAATAATAACCTTTTACTCCTGGCTTTTTGTATCTTCAGAACACAGACCATACATGTCTTATTCATTGATACAGGAACTGTTTACATTATACTAACTATTTACATTCAAGACTATAGTGTTGTTACCCAATTGATGAGGACACTGATTCCTTTTTTTCTTTTTTTTTTATCAAGCAGATAATTTAAGTGAAGCCCTGAAAAAGCTGAAGATAACATCCACTGACAGCACAGCAGATAGCTTGGAGGGATGCTTGGACTGCCTGCTTCAAGCTCTGGCACAAAACAGTAAGTTGTATGGACCTTTCAAATTTTAAATCATATGAGATCAGCAAATTAAAATGTGGTAGAAAGACTTGACTCAAGCAGTAAGCTGCTAGATTGGCTCTCTTGAGTTTTGTGGGTTTTTAACCCATATGTCTGTAACATTCTAGTAGCAACAAACACGATGAAGGTAAATACCTGAATATTTGGAACAGCTGTGGTCTGTTCCTTTTTCCAAGATGAAGTAGCACAATTATTTTTTTAAATTGATCATTCAAGAAAAAAGGAACAGAGATGGAGAAATAAGCCTGATAAGATGGGGGGAACGATAAGGGAGCTGCTTGCTAATTCTGGTTGAAAGAGTGTAGTTTCCCATTTGTAATGTATTTCTCCTCACACTTCTGATCACAGATTTCTTAATTCCAGGAGTTTCAGTTAGCAGAACTAGGCTGGATATCCAAAGATGGTCCAAGTTTGATATATAGTATGGTGAAAATAATATCAGAATGGAACAAGATGTCATTTTCACCACAGACTTTAGAATGCTTGTCCTCACTCCCAGTAGACAGAAAGATAAGGTAAATGAAGACAGTTTATAAGACTTTCCTGAGTTTAACTTTCTTGGTGCTTCAGATCGTGCCAGAAGAAAAATGTGTACAGTTTCAGGTTGAAAAATTTCTCAAGATAGGTACAAGCCATGATTAAAAATTATTTATTTAAAAAAGAGTTCGTTCTTTGGAATTATCAATACACTCAGAAGTACATACTATTACTAAGTCTTGTTTTTTTTCACATGATGGTATTCTACAACTAAAGCCTTTTGGATTAGTTGGTGTAAAATACTTCATGAGGTTTTTCACAACTGAATATAAGCACCATCCAGATCAAGTCAAAAATGAATTATAACAGTGTCTGCATTTAATAGTAGTCTGGTTTTAATTCTCATTATTTTAGAAGGCTATATCAGCCAGAATGTAATAATGTCTTTGGGGTTTAGATTAACCATTTCTTGAAGATGCTGAATCATTTTTATTATGGATTTATTTATAAGGTATATCCAATACTTTAATCCAACCTCCAATTGGATTTATTTCCACTACTTTTAAGTCTAATGCTTAAACAATAAGTACTAAAGAGATCGTATGAAAAGTGGCAACTTACTTGTGTAAATAGCAGAGTTTGCTATTTTGCCTATGAAGGTGACACAGCTGTGTCACAGAAGAAATCTGGCAGATGCAAAATAATTTTACTGATGTAACAAACCAGCACAACATCAAACTTACTGATGCTTCTGTGCATCCAGATGACTCTCTTCTATCTCAGTCTAGGGCTTTGCTCTTCCTTCCAAAATCTTTTCTTTTCTAGATTTGTAGCTGCCGTATCAGATAAACAGATTATTAGGATTTTGACCTCTGTCTTTGGGGTAGTTCTAGAAAATTTATTCTCTCCACAGTTTGCCATGCTCTTTGTGTGTAAGTCAGTAACATGGATATAGCCCTGCTGAGCTGGTGCATGATATATATCTGCACATACTTACATTTGCCCAAGATTGAGGGCAACTAAAACAATGCACTGAAAATTAGATGGATCAGATAGGACAGGTTTTTTAAACATTTTGCTGGTAATTTAGGAACTAGAATATCAATTCTGTTTCAAGGGAACTGGACACTTCCATACCTAAGTTTTGCCAAGTTTCTTTGGACAACAGGCTTTAGTTCTCAAGGTTGTCTGATGATCTGGGGAACAGACTTCTGGCTTGAGATAATTTTATGAGAACAGCAGTACATTCAAAAGACTTCAGAAACTGAGGTAAATTGCATATAATAGATTGATTCAACAAATAGATACAGAAACAGCTTTCTAAACACCTTCTCATAGCTCTCATCCATCCAGTTAACATCTTAATATGGATTTGACTGATTGATTTTTAAAGGGTATATTATCATATTTATGATACCTTGTTATGAGATACACTGTACCTTTGTGTCTGTGTATAAATAATTATACAAGAATAATTAGAAATGAAAAATTGTTTATATTAAAGTACCTGTTAATTGTAATGCAGAGATAATTTAAATAATATTTTGCAAATAATTTTTGTGCTCTCTTTTAGCATATTTCCATGTGTATGATTAAATTAAGGAAGTATACATTTAGATTATAGCTCAGTAAATCATCATATTAATGTGAGAGAAAAAAAGCCATGCAAGGAATAGTTTATTTTAAGAGAATTTTATAGGGCTATGATTTTGTTGGGAGTTCATGGTAGTACTGTAAATCACAGAAGTTAAGGTTTTATTCACTGCATTTAGATAAAAATATTATTTTATCTTATATAAAATTTAGTACATTACTGATATGCTAATGCAACCCACTCCCATCTACTGCCAGCCAAAATCAGTAGTTCAGCCCCGTGTTACTACAATAAACTGAGATTTTCAGCAAAGGACAGCTTCAGTTTTGCATACTGCATGTACACATGAATGTTTCAGTGACCATTACACTGTTTTTAATTGCTGTCTGCATGCAACATAGGCTTGTGGCTGCTGCAGAAATGTCAGTTAAATTCTCTAATCTCTAAGAACACAGTGGAAATTATAGTTCCATTTACTCTGCATACAATCCTTCATTATGTTAAAACATTACTTTCTTCTCATATTTTCTGCGGTATAGAAAGAGACGACAAAGTTATGATGAATATTGTAACTTTTTGTTTCTTTCTATGTAACCTGCTGTGTTTTCTTTTGGTTTTCACTCTCTGAGAAGTCTCAAAGCTGATCTGTTGATAATCCTAGACAGGTGTAATGCCCTGGAACATGATACCTCCTGCCTGACTTTAGGAGCTATTCTGCTATTTGTCACACCAGTCAAATTAAGGTGCATGCACACACATATGCTATACTACAGGAGGGTGAGGCAAATATTCAGCTGAGTGTGATAATTGCTGGCAAATATTTGGCAAGCCTAATTCAAATTGTTTTAACTACAGTTTGTCTAGGAGAAAATTGCATAGCTCTCCACATCTGAGATCTGGGTCTGAAAAATCATCTGAAAATCCTGCACAGATGGTTTCCTTAGGAGGCATTGTTTGGAAATATATATTTCCAATATATATTCCTGTTTATTTCCAATAAATATTCCTATTTTATGCAAATATTTTAGTTCTTGTCTGTCACCAGCACTTCTGTCTGAGGCCAGTCAAATATGGTCTAGCTTGTGGCACTAGAGAAAACTGAGGAGGTTAAGATGAAAGAGACAACAATGATAGAAGAATAAGACATAAACATGCATTAGAAATGCTTTAGAATAACGACATACCTCATCTTGTGTGGAGTTCCCTCAGCATTCCCAGTGAAGTTGACTGGAATATCTGGGGACTTTGGAGCCGTAAGGTTGCAGTAACATTAGTTGTGATTCACAGGTAGTGTAAGATCTCCTTTCACCTCTGTGGATCTACCTCATTCACATAAGCTGAGATGCTGTCCACCTTGCTTCTGAAAGAAAAACACAAATACTTGATCTCTCTCCATCTGCAAGCGCTTACTATCTGCTAAACTTCGCATAATTCAGATTTTTAAGGAAAGGCTGGGGTACATGATCCATAAGCATTATTAGCAGCAAAAACCAGATTCAATGAAGAGGTGAAAGTGTACTGCATGCGTTTTCTTTTAACAGCTATGCATTAAAACAAGTTACTTCATTGTCTGCTCCATAGAATCTGGATTAATTCTATACAGACATGGATTGCTGTGTTACTGTCTAGAAAGAATTTTGCTGATCTGGAAGCAGACTGGAAGGAGTGTAGAATGATCATAACAGTCAGAAAAGGCACAAACCTGCTCAAAAGAATGAGTAAGACACGTACTGAAGAGAAGAAATTTGAAAGATCTTATGCTTACATTTCTGGAATGAAGCATATTCTGAAGTATAATTGCTTTATTTTGTATCTTGCACCCAAAGAAAAATATGGGTATGTACTACTATTTGATATTGAGAATAATTGGTTAATTGTCTTGTATAAGGAATTACAAGAGAAAACAATATTGGCCATCATTTTCAATCAGTGTACATGAATTTATACCTGCTAAGAGCCATTACATAAATACTATGCTTATCAAAAAAGTGCACGTATCCTAGGATCCCCAAGTAAAGGTCCACAAGAAAGGACTGCCAGAGAGAAAGAAAGCAAAAAGGAAATAGAGGTTTTCTTTTAAACACCAGGCTCTCTGGGACATAATTATTGCACTAACAACAAAAAAAAGTTACTGCTAGTGCAGACATGCTGTGTTTCAGATACAAGAAGTTATAGCAGACATAAATAACCCAGTTTTGATAAATGAGAAATCTGAAAAATCTGCTGAGAATGGTATTTTTGGCTCTGCTGTACTCAGTGTAAGAGGCTGAAAATGCCCACTAATCCCAGCTTTCAGCACCTGGCTCTGAAAATGTCTGACATGGAGTTGAAGTACGAAGGCTGGCACATGCATTTGAAGTATTTTTTTACATATACTTCTTAGGAAACTAAGAATATGAGTTTACATGTTTGTGTGTAAAAATGGTTAAGCAAAATCACAGCAATAAAGAAAAGCTTAAGCAAGAGGGCAAAGCCCCAGTTTTGAAAAGGATTTAGAAACATTGGAAAGATTTGAAATAATGCACCTTACCTTAAAGATGTGGCTGGCTAAGATGCCCTGTTTCCTACTTGCTGAGCTTTGCTGATACCTGGTTACTCAAAGAACCATCACATGACACATGAAAATCTTAAATTCATGCTTTAAACTGGAAATCTCAGCCTTATTCAAAGGCTACTTTAGCATGTCATTTTTCTTCCCATAATGCACACAGTTTCTTAATAGTATTTTGCTTTGCCCTAAAAGGTATTTTGGCTGTATGCTGGAGCCATGCTTTGTTTAGAATATACTGGCTGTGTTGTATCAGAGAAAATAACATTGTTATAAATTCCTTGAGCAACTTGTAGTAAGCCTTTGCCATCACTTCCCACTCTTCCAGCGTTAGGGTGTAAGGACCATGGGCTCATCCCTCCTACCTGAAGCTTCTTGTTCAGTTTTTCTCTTGGAAGTCACCAGTGGGTTTTCTGAAATGTATCTGATGGCATCCCAGAGGAGCATGTAATAGCATCTGGAGTGCTTAAGAAAATCTTGGATATCTGCAGGGACAGCAGATTTCTCACATTCCTTCCTCAGTGGCGAAACTTTTCATCGAATGCCCTGAATCTTTGGTAGGCACCTGTTTTCACAGGCATCTAGTTTCTCTCTTTAATTATTTTGGTGGGTTTCCAGTTCTCACAACCATATGTTTACACAGAGGTTATATTTGAGTTGGAAATTCATTTTATTCTGTTCTTCATAGCCGTGGCTTCCATATGTTGTTGAATTTAATTAGTACTCGTGCTTCCTATACTTGATGTTCCTTTTCCTGATCTTTACTGGCCATAGAAGATGGAACAGTTCCTGTATTGGAGCAGAACAATCATGGAGAATTTAGACTTCTATAATGCTTTAATTCAGAGCTCAACTAAAAAAAACCCTGAAATTTTAAAATGTATTATTGAACCTATTAGTGCCTTTGATTTGTAGCAGAAAAATTGAGCGTTGCCTATTTTTATCTATTTAGTTTTTGGACATTCTTGATAGTGTTCGTACTCTTATTTATTCATTGCAGCATCAGGTAGGCAGCTGTCTGCTTAACTGGCAACACTAAGTGCCATCTGATTTCAGTGAAGCCTTGTACCTCTTTAGTACACAGAGGATTAAGAAGCATTCATTTCATCTTTTGTTTCTACAGCCCTCTCACATTTAGCATGAAAATATCTATCCTCCTGCCCCAAACATAGAAAAAATTAAGTTGTAGAACCTTTTGTCATAGCAGAGTTATTCTAAGGCACAAACAACTGAAATCACTTCATTTTTTCCCATTGGCTAGACATCGTAAGCTTTCTCCATTCCCTTTCATGGAATGGAGCACGGAGAAAAAGCTCCACATTTCACAGCATGCTCATGCAAAAATATTCCTAAACATCAGTACACTAACCTTTCTCTGTTTTGGCGAAACTCTTTGAGCAGAGTAAGAGTAAAATGATGCGACTGTCATTTCATGCAGATTGTGGCCAACAAACAATGCTTTCCTGAGTGTGAATGCTTTCATAGTATTAAAGCTTAAAACAATAACTGTCTACAGGCCCTATTCTGACCCTCTAACTTCTAGCCACACTTGTTTCATATAAATAAAAAAAGAGCTTTCAGCATCCCTGCAGCTTTAACACACTTTACAAACACATAAGCTGTGACAACACAAGGCAGTGCATAAGCACATCAAGAGAGCTTAGCACAACCCATGGAATAGGCAATGGTACTAATTGGATTAGTGGCCTATTAAAACAACTGGTAACTAGTAGAATTAAGTTCACTGACAAATAGCATTTCCTTGCTTTCTTATTCCTCTTTGATCTTTAGCATCACCCTTTCTTCTTAGCAGCAGTCTTTCTTCCAGGAGGATTTTTGATCCTCCTCGGGTGTGCTCTCCAGTGTACCCTGTTAGATGTCTCCCACCTGTGATCTTGGAAAGAGAAGGGGGCCACCCATGGATGTATACTCAGACCCAGCAGACATGGGCCTGCATGTTAGTCCTGACATGTAAGTGTCTCAGCCTGGACATTCAAACAAGCAACAGATATTTATGGCATTATCCATGAAAAGGTAATATGCAGATGAAAGCTGGAACATCCTCCTCCAGTAAGATAAAAACGAAACAGTATCATTGCTAATTGTCTACTGAAATTTATGGCTCTCTGCTGAGATTAAAGTATTCCTTAGGAAGATGGTGTCCTTAGCCTATGACAAAGATTTTAGGACTTTATTATTATTTCTGATTTGGCTTGGAAACTACAAAAATATTAAGAGTAGCACTAAGGTACCCACAGTACCTTGTAGGACTTGTTTTCTTTACATATTGGAGACATGAACTAGTGTCTGTTTAGCTACTACTAAATCTTGATTCAGCATCTTTGGACTTCAGTGGAGTGGGCATAATGCATTTAATATCTATTCAAACCGAGGGAGGGAGAGGGAGTAGAAATGAAAAAGGAAGAAATGAAACCAAGCAGATGAGTAACAAGGAACACAGTGGAATGTAAGATTTTTATTTTAGAGGAAGGAGAGAAATAGCAGAAGGGAGAAACAGGTATAAAGATAAAATTTTTGACAGAAAAAAGAACAAGCTAAATGCAGGTACCTGAGTGGCTGCTAGGAAGCAGTCAAACCAAAACCCCCATTTCAGACCAGCAAGAATCTCTAGTCTGCTTCTGACACAGATCATCTCTTGTAACAGAGCCAGGGGTTCAAACTGAGTTGGGCCAGTTCAGTCAAGCCCATCGCAGGCCATTGAGCTTACCTGCAAAGATTTCTAGTCAAATGCCCTGCTAAACGCTGGGGATCCTGATGAATATTTTTTAAGAGGGAGTTTTGGCTCAAATATAAAGTGTTCCTTCTTTTTGCTGAAGAAGGATGTTTTTTGCATCTTGGCTCATGGGCTGTTGCCTTGTCATGATATTGTACACACATAATCCAGAAATGTTTCTTCATTAAGTGCTGTATATAATATATTATTATAGTATAACTATACTAAATCAAGGTGACTGCTTTTTGTTGGACTATTTCCCAGTAAACTGGGTTACCCTAATGATACTGAATGGTAATCACTGCTGCTTAGTGGGATTATATTTTACATAAATTCCCCTTAATAGTGATGTATTTAGTTAGTGCCAGATAGTTAAATGTTTATCCAAGTGTTAAATTCCAAGTGCTATTCACTGAATACACAATGTGCCAAATAAAGATTAACTATTACATTTTTTTCTTTGCAGAAGGCATCAGTGAATAGCAATTCCAGATAATAGAATTGACACATCTTTTTTTTAGATTGCCTCTGTGTTGCATTTTCAAAAGGCAGGCCTTTTCTTTTGCTTCTGTATTGCATTTCAAAAATGCAAAGGAAAACGCCTACTTTTTACAAAAAAGATTTTATTTAGAGATCATGTAATTCACAATTTCAGGTCTGCAGTTTCATTCTTAGCTTTGCCCCAGTCCCTTATAACTTAAAAACGTGATCTTTTTTAGATCAGGTTTTCTTCAAGCTACTCTGATAGCACAGCTCACTAAAAATACCAGTAGATTAAAGAATTCCTTTATGTGTAGACGTACTCTTTCAATAAGCAAAGGGTGGAATTTCACAGCAGGCATTTCAGCTCACTTAAGAGCACTCTTAAGAGATTGCTTACAAGGAACATGAAACATTTCCATTTCCTGCATATAAAATTATCAGCTTTCAAATTTGATTTGATGTTAATAGACTAAACCAAATTTGGTAAAAGGATTTTACTCCATGGGACTAGCATTTGTTATACATTTTGAAAAACTAAAGCATGAGAATGCCCTTCACCCTGGGACCTGTACTAAGTTCAGTCAGTACAAGTAAGAGAGGAGGCAGGGGAAAATGTTGGAATGGCTGAATACAAAACACAAAGATGTGAGCGTATGGCATTTGTACTAAGACGCCAGACAACAAACTTGGCAGCTCTGGCACTGACATCCAACTCTTTCAGCAGCCTTGCTACTGAAGTGGTTACATCCTGGAGAGGGTGAGTCAGAAAGGGGGAGCAGGGGAAGAGCTCAGATAAATCCACCAGCTATGTGCCAGGGCTCTGAACTGGATCCAGTTCAGGAACTCAGGGGTTCCAAGCTGCCTAATTTTAACATGCTGCCTTGTGCTGTGACCTATTCGTGGAAGTATTGGTGTGCATTTTTCTTCATTGAAGGCAAAGATGTCACGTATTTTTTACTTCTATTGGTACCTGCAACAGGCTATTCAGTGCGTAGAATCTCATCCTGAAATTCACTTTTATACTTTGGATGTAGCTTTTGGAGAATTTAATCATTGAGACTCATGCAGATAGTTGATTGATAAATCTGTTTCTCCATCTGTCCTTCCTTCCTTGTTAGAGCTGAGATTTTAATTACAAACATCTGTGTACTGTCTCCATTAAAAATAGGAATTGAAGTTGCCCTGTAGCTGCTGACAGAGACAAAACAGAGCAAACACCATGATGGAAACATTTGTACAGCTAAGGAAGAATCCTCCCTCCTTGCCTCATAGGTGTCTAATTTGAAGGATAAGTGAGCAAGCACATTTTGGGGATTTCCTTGTGTGAGGAGGAGCATGCCAAAAAGAAATCAAATGTATACAGTTATTTTTATCCATAAATTATTATTATTAAAGGACATTTCCCACCCCCCACCCCCATAAAAATAACTCTTAATAATTAGAACAGACTCTTTGGTTAAGATTTGTTAAACAAAACGTCCTTATCAGTGATGCATTCTTTGTTTCATGAGAGCATATAATTTGTTTTTCTGAGGTTTTTTACAATTCACTTTTTGTGCTTTTGTAGCCAGACTAAAATCTTCATTTTGTGGTTTGAAAAATACAGTAGGAGGCTGTGGAAAGAGGGACAATGTTTCATGAGAGAGGCTGTCTATGGAGAGAGCATCAGTGCTTTTGCTTGGTCACATGAACCCTCTTATTGTGGTGGTTAGGAGCATGTGCCAGTTCGAAAGATATCCCTTCTTCCCTTCCTTCTCTTCCCTTCTGCCTCCTGAAAGAGCAGATGGAAGTTTCCTTTCATGATATATGTGCTTCATCATTATTCATTCATGTGTTCATCTTTCTCTTTCTGATGAGAGTACATGTAGGAGGAACATTATCAAGCAAGGTAATTTTCTGCAGTAGTTTCAGTAGGTTTATAAAACATCTTCGCAGCTAGAAAGACATGCATTTTTCAAAAGAGTACATGGCAAACATGGTTTGCTTAATAAAGGGGACCCTCACAAAGCTGTTTATTTATAATTCTGTGATGTGAAGCTCCACAACACAGGAATTATTGCAGTGCTAGCCCCCACTACTGTCAGGTTACTAATAATAGTGTAACTTAAACTCATTGTAACTTAAACTCATAGGAATGGTGAGCCTATAGCTTTCTTCTGCTAGTAAGGCACTGCTGATAGATATGCCTTGCCTTTCCCTTCCCCCTTTCTGCCTTTTCTTTCACTCGAAGGTGGACAAAATAATACAGAGAGGAGAAAAGAGTGAATAAAGGGAAGTGAAATTTCAGAAGAAATAGAGCTGAGAGGGAAGAGAGTGTAGAATTTAATTCTAAACACATTAGATTTTTTCCTATGATTTCTGCTACTTAATTAACCAGTCTGATAGCCATGGTGCTCAGCTCACCAGCTCTGATCTGTGACATTAAAGATTTTCCTGCCCACACCCTTAACTATTCTGACTTCAGGCACTGCGAAAACCACAAAAAAGCAAGCATATTGACATTTTAATCACTCAGCTATGACATTAATAAGATTTTGACACTATGTGATCTGACATACCTTTGTCTTGATATCTAGTGATACAAGGAGACATCTAAAGCAGCAGGCTTAACCTTAGAGGGTTTTCCCCTCCAATTATGCTGTATTAGACTGTGTGCAAAAGGGCTGTTTTTAATGCAGCATTGTTACAGTCCTACAGCTTCTTTGCTTTAAGACAGGGGACAGCTCTAGGGGTGGGCTGGTGTAAGCAGACTGAAAATCAGGCTTTGAAAGAAAGCATTTGAAATCACAGATACATCAGAGATAGCAAAAGGATTATGAGATATGGCACCCTAATGTCAGGCTATCTAGATTGCTAGGTTTCTTTCAGACACAAATTTAATAGATTTAAAGGGGGTGCCATCCTGCTAAAGGAAGATTGGCTGTGATTTCCTTTTTGACCAATATAGAAAGCACGGGAGGAGAATATGTGGTAGAGATTTGCCTCGGTCTTTCTTGCTCCTGGAGAAATTTTTTGGGTTTACATGCTCCAACTACAATTGAAATAGCAATTTAAAAGATGACAACTGAAATAAGTGTTCAAAATAATTTAGCCTCTTAATAATTTACGAGGAAGCCCAGAATGAAACTAGCATGCAGAAGATTGATATCCTTAATAAATAATACCTCTTTAGTGCATACACACAGAGAGACAAGAAGTCAGGTGGGCTTTTTCCAGCCTCTGAAGAGAACAAATAAAGGCAAGAGTTGCCTATGCTAAAGCCACCAGCAGTTTCTAACTCTCAGCAAACTCTACATTGTTTCTCCTAGAGCCAGGCAGTGGTAGGGTACCAGCACTTCGGCAGCATTGGTGTGTGTGGTCTCCCAGTCTCAGGTTCTGCAGAATCAAAAACAACTGATGATTTTTATAATCATAGTGAAAGTACTGCTACATAAACATAACAATCTATTGTCCACTCCAAAGAATAACACGATACACCCTTCCCTGCATTTCTGTTCCTATGTCCCTGTATGTTTTAGGTATTTAAACAGGACACATATTACATGAAGCTGAGCACAAAGGAGAGTCACACACTGGACTGTTTGCTCATGTATTGCAAGTGAAACAATTGTCCCATTTGGGCACTATAAGCAATGCTGCTATACCTATAGCTGTGCTGATATCATCCTCAAGACCTCCACCTTGGTATTCTCATCTACAGACATGCATTTTAACACTTAGTACCTGAACTGAGCGTACAGTTGACTCTGCAGACAGGTGAAGGGTGGTTGAAGATCTTCATCTGGACTTCACAGGGCAGCCCTGTGCATCATTTGCCTTCCTCCTTTGAAAGAATATAAAGAATACTGAGCAAAAATGCTATATTTAACAATACCCTTCCCTGTTTAAGCATTCCAAAACTCCAGAAAGATTGGTTTCCTGTAACAAAAATATCTGCTAATCATATGTGACTTAAGAAATGAATTTGTGTATTACAGCACATTCTTCTTTTTTCCACCTTCTTTATTAGAACTTTAATATGATGAACACAGAATCCCTGGAAAAAAAATGTATTTATTTTGCAGATACAAAGTAATGTGCATGAGGATGGAAGAGTAATTTTCCTGGCACATTCTCTTAAGATGCCTTATTTGGAGGATCTACTATAAACTACTTGCAAAGATTTCGTGTCATGCTGTCATCTATTTTGAAACTGAATTAATTTGTGTATTACACCAAGTGTAAATTGTATGTGTTCTGCAGAGGAAGAGCAGTGCTTACTTAGACTTGGAGTAGACAAGCTGAAGCACCCTGTGGCATTTTTTACACCTAAGGCAATTCCTGGCAAAAATGCCTCAGAGAGCTCTGTGGGCTGATAGTAGTAATTCTTCTGCCTCGTGCCAGAGTAATGTGCTTTTCCCCAAATAATGATGCTTGAGCGCTCACCCAGGGTTGAGTAGAGGCAGGGGTGTTCTGCACTCACTGCTGGTCAAATGAATTACTCTTCCCTCTTTTATGACTAGCAAAAGTTTGACATTGATACCCAGCTGGCTAACAAGAAACATGAGGATGTTGGTTTCAAAGGATGAATATATGCAGGTGTGCCTCCTCTACTGCTTCAGAGTAAGAACAAGTCATTGGTCAGTTTCCATCTGCGTGATCCCAGCTGATTTCCCAATTTCTGAGAGGTCTGTTAGGGCTGTGCTTTTATTGGTGCTCACTTGCTTTTCTTAATAAAATAAATCAGGGTGTATCTGCTGCACACAACTTGCCCAGAGAAGCACTTAATTTTATTTTCCCACTTCTTGCAGGATATATTTAGTTGTACTTACGTAATTTATGCTTTGCACAGTAATGAGTCCATCAAACTACAGACCAAAAAAATACAACTGGATACTGTATATCTCAGCAGTGTGACAGGAGAAAATGCATTTATGTCTCCTGCCTACTAATACAGGTTCACACATATCCATATATGCATTTTGAATTCTGTACTTTGAGTTTTGAACTTAAAGGTGAGAGAGGCTCTTCCTTAATAGATATCTAAGATGTCTGGACCAGTCTTTAGTCCTGCTATGATTTTCTCTAAATTCAAACTTTCATTTTGCATGTCTATATCCATTGGAAAATGTTGCTGCTAAGTACATGCTATATGTCAGTTTATACAAGCTTCCAAATGAGCCATAAGCTCCTTTGCATTATATCTTTTGAGAGGTTTTTTCAGTGTATTTTAAAAATTCCAGTTAACTAGATTGCAAACAGTTAATAATAATTAGCATTTATATTATGCATGAGAAGTTGAGGTTAATCTTTATTGATACCAAATCTGTTTGTAATCAGATGTCATCACCGACATATTGCAGCTGAGTGGTCCTACCCAAACACCAACATCCCAAACTGGAATTATGTACAGAAATGGGAGCCATAACTGCAATCCAGACTTGAAGTTCTCACTTTTTAGTCTGTTTTCTGTCATGTAGACATAACGAACTCTGAGACACTGAAGCATGTATATACTGTGTGTGAGCCACAAAACCAATGGGAGTCACATCTGCCAGGCTTGTGCTGGCTTCTGTTCAGGGGCAGCTTGAGTGGATCCCTCCCACTCCCAGAGGCAGCTTAGTGGTCCTGCGTCTGCCACAAATCAAGTTCAGTTGCAGCCCTGAGAGTGAGGAAAGGGAGGAGGAAGAGGAGAGAGGGTGTGGTATGTTGTTATCAATTCACAGGTGAAGCACAGCCAAAGAGTGGTTGCAAAGTGCGTTCAGATGGGTTTATTTTGCTTTGCAAAAGTCATCAATTGGAGCATCTCACAGTAAACTCTGAAGAATGCAAATAACTTCCTTTATAAATGGCTTAAGGAGTCATGCTGCTTTCTAAAATGATAGCTGCCATCTAGTCGTACTATTAGTATGTCACACTAATATTCATCTCAAATAAGCCATTTTTAAAGCATTAGAAAATATGTCATGGCATCTAGTACCTTGTCTTTAACTGCAGTTGAACCAATGTTGGTTTTCAGTTTGTTACAGAGCTGTTGGCCAGCAATGTTAGGTGGGGCCCTGTCAGGGAGCAGCTGCACAATTCCTCTTATTACGTACAGAAGTGGGAGAGCTTTTGTCACAAATCTTTGATACCTGCTACAGGAAACTCAGTGTTTTTCCCTTTCACTTCTACTGAGGCTATACTGGAACTACTGAGTAACAGAGTAACATAGAAGATATTTAAGTGAGTGCAAGAGAAGTCTAGAACCATGATCATCTTAGCTCTCCCTCTTCTTCAGTTTCTGATTCCTACACTGCATTAAGCTGTACCCTAAACTGTAAGGA